>NC_044307.1:75052603-75354942 GCF_007474595.2 Lynx canadensis | reverse complement strand
ATCTAGTTTAGTAATGAGCCTATCAAATGCAATATTAATTTGTTACTATGATTTTGATTTTTAACATCTCTGATTCTCTTAGAGTTTCCATTGCTTTGCTACATTACCCATATGTTCTTGTAGGTTGTCCACTTTTTCTGTTGGGTCTTTTAGCATATTAACCATAGTCATTTTAAATTCCTGGTTTGATTATTCCAAAATCTTTATCTTATCTGAATCTAGATCTGATGCTTGTTTTGTCTTTTCAGACTGTATTTTTTGCCGTTTAGCATGCTTAGCATTTTTTTGTTGAAAGCTGGATATGATGTATGCTGTAAAAGGAACTAAATAGAGAAGACAGGTATTTAGTGTGAGGGTTTTTGTTCTGTGGCTAGGACTTAGGTTGGGTATACTGTTTGCTATAGCTGTGGTGTTAGAGGCAAAATTTTCTGAGTGTCCTTGTTTTTGTCTCCCTTGTTATCTTTGGATTTTCCTACATACTTCTTAGAGTCTGAGGCTTGTGGGTTTTTTTGTTTTTTTGTTTTTGTTTTTTAAATCTGTAATCTCCTATCATACTAGGCACCATTGGTGTGTTAATAAACTGTGGGGGGAAGAGGAGGCCTGCTGCAGTCCTATGTTTAGGTCTCAGTCTTTAGTGAACCTAAGATGGGTATTTTTCTTCCCCCATTTGGAAGGCTAGTGGGGCCTTTTTAAGAAGACTGGAAACTGGGAGTATTTCAAAATGGTTTCTTTTCTCTTCCTTCTGCTGTAAGCATAAGGGAATTTTTCTCTGATCTTCATCGTGAGAACCTGGTGAGGTTTCTGAAGGGTAAAACTGTGAGGGGTCCTCCTCTAAGAGTGGGCCCCCTAGGAGCTTTTAACTCTCAAGTTAGCCTTCACTGGGCCCCCAGCCATTCATCAATTACAGTTGACACATTGGCACAGATATTGGCTCCAGTGGCAGGGCTGCTTCCTGGCCGTGTGCTCCCGTGATTACCTGTATTTGCCAATTTGTCCCTTCAGTTCCGTGGGCAGTGTGATTGGTCCATGAGTTGTTAATTTTGAGTTGGTTCAGTGTTTTTCTTGCTGTGATGACTGGAGTGTCAGCTTCCAAGCTATTTGCTTGTCAGACCGAAACCTTAACCCTAGATTTTGAAGTCTGGGATGCCGATGGCAGGAGATCCAAGAAGATGAGATTTGCTGCACAGAGTCACATTACAAATTTGATTTTTTAAAATGTTTGTTTATTTTTGAGAGGGAGAGAGAGTTAGTGGCATGGGGAAGGGGGGCGGGGGACAAAGGACCCAAAGTGGCTCTGTGCTTTGGTGCAGCACCCGATGTGGGGCTCGAACTCACAAACCGTGAGATCATGACCTGAGCCGAAGTTGGATGCTCAACTGATTGAGCCAACCGATTGTGCACCCCACGAATTTTATTTTTGTTCTCAGTTTTAGTTTGACAGTGCAAGCTATGATCTTGCCTTAGCACGTCCTATATGAATCCTTTCCCCATGTTGTGTTACCTTATACTCCATAGTGTTTGCACTGTTCTGCCAGAAGCCTAACTGAACCTCTGTTCTTCCTCGACCTGTGATTATCTATGATGCAGAGTCCACATATTTGTGGTGGGCATGTGAACATTGCTTTTCAGGTGTATTTCCTACAAATGTAGGATTATTGGCTGATTCTGAGTAAAGTGAGAGCTGAGAGCTCAGATTCAAAGCCATTGAATTTCACAGGCTGTAAAAAAGTTATGGAGGGGTTGTGAGAGGGGGGCTGGGCTAAATGGGTAAGGGGCATTAAGGAATCTACTCCTGAAAGCATTGTTGCACTATATACTAACCAACTGTAATGTAAGTTAAACAAAAAATTAAAGAAAACAGTTATGATAGTGAAGTGGTTAGCATTACACATCTTTTCTCTTACAGTGAATAAATATGAGAATATAAATATTCTGTTTATAAATGACAATTTAATGGATATCTAAGTGGCTTGCTTATTTTAATTATGTAGTTCCCAAAATATATTAAAAGCTACCCTTGAGAGAATGTTTATTGCTATATTTTCTTATAAAGGAATGCTATCATTCATCTCTTAAGTATTTGTTTGAGGTGGGATTAAGTTTATTTCAAAACAGATGGCTGTGTTAAGACTTAATGTGCTGGCATTTAGTCTAAAAATCTTTAACAGTTTATCATAGAACTAGAGAAATATAGCATATGTTATTAGTCTCTTTCCCTGTTGCAGTTTGTTATTAGTGATAGAACTTCTATAATCAAGAAATTAATAAAAATACACTTTCCATCTATTCTCCTTTTTAACATAACCATGGACACATACACTTATCAATACTATAGGAAAATTTGAAATGTAAAAGTCAGGTAGTAAGCGTAATAATTTTCTATACTCCTTTTCCATATTTCAGTGTTAGCAGATTATTGGGTATCAGCCCAGCAGAGGGAAAGAGCCCGATGATGGAGGGGTAGCAGGCTAAATGATAAGAGTTTCAGGAAATAGGGATTAACAGTGTCCAACACAGCAGTGAATCAGCCAAGGCAAGCATTAAAAAATTGCAGTTGAAAGCTTACCTTTTTTCATTATCAAAATAGGGTTCTTGACATAAAAGGTTAGCAGACGCTTAACCAAGTATGGTCGGTAAGGCACACTTGTGGGCACAGTTTGTAAGCACTGGCAGAATCACTGTCCTGTACACCTGAAAGTAATATTACACTGGATGCTAACTAGCTGGAATTTAAATAAAAGCTTTTTTTAAAAAAGGGGGAAAAAAGCTTCCGTGGAATAAGGCTTAACTGAAGCCGCAGAGATGGTGTCATGTAACTTCCATTTCTTAACACATAACATGAAACACATTCTTGTTGTTGGCAGACAGAATCTTCTTTCAAAACTGGTAGTCCTTTTACCTGATTTGGCACCATAAAATCAATCATCTGCATCTATTAATATAATTTTATTTAAAGAGTTTAAGGGAAAACCAACCTCTATCTTTTTTTAGATAAAAAATACTTCACCATAGAAGAAAAACTTCTTTCCAGTCATGGAATGTTGTTTCTGGTCACAGAATAAGACTTGACTTTTTAGGGTCTTTTGTTGAAAATATGTTTTGCATTGAGACGTTTGATTGTTTTGTAACTTTTTAAATATTTTGTTAAAAATTGATAACAGTGGAAAACTTGGAAAGCAGTCTTTAAACCAAGGCTCTTGTGAATCTGAGCTAGAAAAAATAGCATTTCTCTATAATATATCTAGTCAATATATTTAACTGTATTTTTGCAAAAGATTTGCTCATAGGAATATCAAAACCTTATTTTATGTATTTTCTTAAAAGAGATCATTTGAAACTCTCATTTTAGAAACTAATATTGCAGTGTTTGCCTTGATTCCATGGAGCTAATAGTTGAATTCTATAAACGGATATATGAATGTGAATGTAAATTCTAGATGTATAGAATTATAGGCATATAAAACATATATAGATATATAAAACATTTGCATATGGCTAAAGATATGCTAAGTATATGCATACTAAATCAATATTGTTTGCATATAACAATAGATATGCTAAGTATATGCATGCTAAAACAATAGAGATTTATAAATACATGATATGCATGGCCTCAGTATTAAAGGAAAACTTCATCTTGGCTTTAGTTGTGTGAATCTAATCCTCACATTTTGGGAACCAGTCAGAACCAGTAGCTGATTGCATTTCCAATTATCCCTAACCACAGCAAGCCCAGCTTCCCTGGTATATAGAACCATAGGATTATTTGAAAGCATAATATGGAAGTCTTTCCAACTTTAATGCTGATATCCTTTGTTTCACTTTCTCCTATTTCAGATGGCTTTTAAAAATCTGTCACATACTTCTGTGTTAAGGCCTAGAATATTGTGCTTGGATACAAATTATCTTCTATGACATTTGAAATTGGTACCTTTTAAAATTTAACATACAGTAATGTGACATGTAAGGTAGCATATGTTTCAGGAAAAAAAACCCTTCTCTTTGTTAGGATTTCATGACAGTGTTAAGACTTTTCTATGCCATGGTTTCAAAGGAGATTTTTGTGGGTTTGTTTGTTTATTTGGTGGTGGAGTATCAAGGATACCTTCATATTCATATCTTTAAGGTCCTTTAGTCTGTCTCGATGAGTTGGTTTAATGATGGCTACATTTTTAAATGTTGTCCCTACTGTCTTACATTCTGATTATGAAATTGAAACCTTTTCCTTGAAGTCATAACCTCCTATACACTCCATATTGTCTTTACATTGCTTAGTATGTAGAGAATTTGGAATGTCCCTTGGTTGATGTTTTGCTTATAAGGAGCATCACTCCAAATCTGTAATCTCCTCTATTGAAAAATTCCTTCTTAACTGGGGATTTGAAAATATAAACCTTTCTCCTTTTTCCCAGATACCACAGAATCCACAAAATGTTACTGTTATCAACTTATGGGAAAACAAAGTGACTAATACAGCGCATATGAGAAGGAGGAGCAGGGACTTCTTTACTCCACATATGCTTATGATTTAAGCTTTGCCAGCTTTCACGAACCCCCTTGGCAGCCTCCATGTGACTCCGTTGTGGCCACATTCCCCTTCTTCCTGCTCAGCTGCTGTGCACCTCTTCTCTTGTGAACTGATAGGACCAGCCCTCAGAACAGAAGAGGGGGTGAATTCATGACACCATGTCTATAAACTATATTTGACTTACTTAAAATTTTTTTTAATGTTTATTCATTTTTGAGAGAGAGCCAGAGCATTAGTGAGAGTGGGGCAGAGAGAGCAGAGACACAGAATCTGAAGCAGGTTCCAGGCCCTGAGCTGTCAGCACAGAGCCTGAAGTGGGGCTTGAACCCACAAGCCATGAACTCATGACCTGAGCTGAAGTGATCGTTTAACAACTGAGCCACCCCCCGGTGTTCTAAGCATTGGACTCTTAATACTGACTCAGGTCATGATCTTGCAGTTGTGAGCTGAACGTGAAGCCTGCTTGGGATTTTCTCTCTCTCTGTTTCTCTGCAGCCCCCCTCAAAATAAATAAATAAACAAACATTTAGTAAATAAATAAGTAAGTAAATAAAAAAAAATAATTTCCCCCTCCAAAAAATGACATCCTTCTTCTATTTACCAGTATAGAATAATAATTACCTCTTACAGATTTTGATCTTTATCATAAACTGTTAAACAGCTCGGGGATTTTCCTAACCGTATCTTAAGAGTTGCTCATGCTTGGTCTTTCAGTATTCTTTTCAACACTTTTTGGGCTATGAACTGGTATTTTCTAGTTAAATAAGAATGATAAGTTCACATATTATGCAGCCTCTTAGAGATTATCAGTTCACAATAGTATGTTAGAGTTCTGAGTTCTCAAATGCTGATTGAAGACCTGTCTTGTTTTGTCTAGTGTTTCTCAAAATCACTTGGTCAAGGACTGCTATGTTTGGAAAATCCCAGTTATCTTGCTGTAGCACATGGTTCTGAGAAACCCAGTTTCTTAGATGTTTCTAGTCACTAACCAGAGTGGTGATTGCTTTACTCAGAAGAAAGTTTAATGATTAATAAGATTTGTCCTGCATAAAGATCAAGCTATTTTTTTTTAATTTTGAAGGAATTTTAGAGAGAAGAGGGGTTTCGATCATTGCTCATTTACCCAGAAACCTGGAACCTGATCTGTTCTGGAGATCAGGTAACAATTAAAAGAGAAATGAAGAGTGGTGATTTAGAAGATAAGTTATACTATAATATGTAAAAGCAGATACAGTCTGATAAGAAATATATTTTAATAGTATATATGTCTTAGAAAACCCAGTAGGAATTTATCATACAAGTCAACTGAAGGATGATAATAGCACTTATTTTACTAACAAGATTTTACAAATTTTTTTTCTCTTCCCATCACTTGCTCCTGCACTATTTTCTAATATACAATCCTGGTGTTTTTTCCATTGGGTGGATTAAAGAATGGGATATATGATCTATTTTCACAAATTCATTACAGAGATCTGTAGGCCCAGACCTCTGGGTATACATTTCACATGGGGTTTTGGAATAATATAGAGGTTATTTTTCTTGCTCTGAAGGAATACAGAAGTTTGGAATGAGACAGAAAATATATTTCACAAAGTTAAGACTTTTATTTTTATAAGCATCTACTTATTCTAGAAGTTTATATTTGGCCAAATTCCTAGTTTTAAAACAGAAGATAGGGAACAGAATCTAATTACAATAAATGTTTGGGTCATTCTTAAAGACCTAATGCTCTTCCAAATTCTCATTAACCTGGTCTTTGGGGGGGGAAGGGTATAGGAAAGATGCATTGGTTACTGAGCTTCTTTCTTGATCTTTCTTCACAGATAGATTAATTTGGGGTATAATTACTCTAGATTTTAGAAAAATTATTAAGGAGAAACTGGTGGACATTTCTGGGAAAATAATTTCAGGGAACAAAATCAATTTAAAAAAGAATACTAGCTCTGACTTCTGCGTTATCTCATGAAATTTTAATGTATCATTTGATCGATTCTTAATATCACCCTTAAAGGAAACTAATCGAACCGTCCCAAGATTTGTAGACTATAAAATCCAAATGTATACTGCACTTTATGATAGAAAAGGCATTTAATCAAAGCCTCATAAGAGTTAGCATTCCTTAGCATTACCTGTATATGTAATTTATTATGAGGAAAAAAAAATCAAAACCCAAATGCTAGAGGAACAAGTTCTAGAATACAGATTTATCATTGATAAAGACAATAAGACTAGAACTATTTGTTATCACTGAGTATTTTGAGATCACCCTACCTTTACCCACGTGCTACAATAACACTTACCTAAACACACACACACATATCTAAGGAAAGGACCAATAAATATTCCCAGGTCATTGTGTACTCAGTTATGGTTTCAAATATCCCCCAGCTTAATCACAACTCTGGTGACAAATAAGGAAATCACACCGGACAAATAAAAACTGATATTTATTTATTATTTTTTTAAATGTTTATTTACTTAAAAAAATTTTTTTTAATGTTTATTTATTTTTGAGACAGAGAGAGAGCATGAACAGGGGAGGGTCAGAGAGAGAGGGAGACACAGAATCTGAAACAGGCTCCGGGCTCCGAGCTGTCAGCACAGAGCCCGATGCGGGGCTCGAACCCACGGACCGCGAGATCATGACCTGGGCTGAAGTCGGATGCTCAACCGACTGAGCCACCCAGGCGCCCCAATGTTTATTTACTTTTGAGAGAGAGGAGAGACCGAGCATGAGCAGGGGAGGGACAGAGAGAGAGAGGGAGGCAGAATCTTAAGCAGGCACCAGGCTCTGAGCTGTCAGCACAGAGCTCAATGTCAGGCTCAGACTCAGGAACCGTGAGATCATGACCTGAGCCGAAGTCGGACACTTAACTGACCGAGCCACCCAGATACACCCAAACTGATATTTATTGAGTGCTTATTATGTGCCAGAGGTTGTTCCAAGGGCTTATGTTAATTTAATTCCCTCAAACCTTTAAGGCAGATAGTATTATTATTCCCACTTCAGAGATGAGGAAACTGAGGTATAGGGTAATTAAATAACCTGCCCAACTTGGAAACAGTTTGATTCTGTACAGGTTTGAGCTCTAATCTATACACCATATCAGTTTCTATGAAGTAGTTCCTGACTTGGCATTGAAGTGTGAGAACTATATTAGGGGTAATGCTTGTGAAGCATTAACAAGGAGGGAGGATTGGACAGGAAAAGCCTTCATACCATAATGCATATCTGGGAAGCAAATCGGGCAGAGAGAACCTCTGACTATAATATGTATCTGACAAAGTCTCAGCCAACCTAATGGGGAACTCCAGAGCCAAGATTGCTTGTTACATGAGTTCACCTTGAGTATAAATGACCTGGCCTTAGTATTACTGCTGTGCTCAATAATTGACTGGGGACTCCCTGGGAAGAGTATGGCTGTGGATGGAATGCTGCATCTGATCTTAAACTATTGTGGCTGGAGGCAGCTGTCCAACTGCATCCTTAGGCAAGTTCTTTCTTGAAGGTCAGTCCAAGCAGCATGTTTCCATGGCTGCTCAGCACCTTATTGCCATTTCATAGACGTCAGGTATCATGTCACATCCATCAGATTGGCAAAAATGTTTAAATCTGACAATGCTAAATGTTTGTGAGGCTGTGGATGAATATGTACATTGCTTTCAAGAGTGTAAATTCATAAAACACTTTGGTGTGTAATTAGGATTGCCATAGCCTACTGTATGGCATTTGCATCCCAGGGAAATTCATTCATAAGGAGACATGCCCAGAAATTTTCAGAGCAGCGTTGTTTGCAGTAGTGAAAAACTGAAAGCAATTTAAATGTCCATCAACAGGAGAATTGATAAATTGTGCCATATTTATAGTATACAGCATTGTACAGTACATAAAAATGGAATGAACTACTTTTTCACATGTCCACATTAATATATCTAAGAATTACAGAATTGAGGAAAAAATTGCAAAAGGAGACAGTTCAGTCTACTCACCCTGAGCTGTTAATAATGGTACTAAAGTGGCATTTCCTAAGAATCAGATACCATTCAACACCATCAGATTAATATACAGCTATTCATGTATATAAAGCTCAAAAACAATACCAGGTTTTCTTTTCATGTCATACATTTGTAGTAAAAAGTATAGTATGCATGGAAATGATAAGCACCGAATTTGAGAGAGTGGTCACCTGAAGGAGGTGGGATCAAGTAGGGGCAGAACAGGTTTCAGTGATATGTGGCCCTTTTTTGGTCTGAAATAAATGTTAACATTTCACAAAATTGTGTAGGGAGCACTTACATGTTAGCTAATATTATTCTCTAATGCTCTTCTCTATGATTAAAATATTTTATCAAAATATAAATGTAGGTATTTAGTAGTGAAACAATAGGTGCATATCTAAAAGTTATTCACATGAATGGGAGAAGATATTTGCAAATGATATATTTGAGAAGAGGCTAATATCCAAAATATATAAAGAACTTACACAACACCAAAACAAACAATTCTATTAAAAAATGGGCAGAGACCTGAACAAGCATTTTTCCAAAGAAGATATCCAGATGGCCAACAGACACATGAAGAAGGTGGTCAGTATCACTCATCATCGGGCAAATGCACACCAAACCACAATGAAATAATCACCTCGCACCTGACAGGATGGCTAATATCAAAAAGTCAAGATATAAGAAGTGAGAGTAAAATTGTCAGAGTGTTATCTTCTCACTCTCACGAATCATATTGGTAACAGAGTCGGATTTTTTCAAAATCTGAGTATTTTACGTACTAGTGGGTGGCCTGAGTTGTTAATTTGACCTCTGTTGGGTATATTTTTCCAATTCTTTTTATAGATTTAGAATTGCCAAAGAAGTTCTCAGAAGGGTAGTGGAAAGACTGAGAATTTGACTTAAAAGATTCAGTTTATAAGTGAAAAGGCAGAACTTAAATCCAGGTAGTTAGAGTCTAAGCCCATTGGATTATTAACTTCATTTTAAGTGTTCTTTTCAGTAAGTATTATTTTAGGCACAGAAATTGTCTTGGCTTTTCTTTCTCAGTGATACCAGAATAAAATGATTTGTTTACAGATCTTAAATTATATTTCCACATACCCATATAGTAGTACATTCAGTAAACTACCTAAAATTACCCTTGTAACACAAAGATAGCTTTGTTAATCAGATTTTGGAAATATGTCAGTCAGTTGGTCAGAGACAGAGTTGCACTGTTGAAAATTGAGACTGAAATATCAGTGTACTTGTTAACTAAAAAAGGTATCATTTAAAAATGGTTTATTGCAAAAGGAAGTAAAAACAATTCTAGGAGTACATCATATTTTGTTACTAAGAATTGTTCATAATTAAGTGGGGATTCTAAATTTAGTATGTTGTGTTAAACCAATTCAACCAATTATTGAGGTGTTTTAAAGGAAAAAAGGCTTTGACATGCAGGTAAATGTACCCATACAGATGTCAGTAGAAATAGTTTTAAACCAGTTTGTGTTTAAAAGACCTTCAGTACCACTGGGACATATGATGGCTTAGTTCTTGAGGCCCCCAGGGAAGAAAAGAGCCTATTAATATAGCAGGGAACACGATAGTTTGGTATTTTTATTGTTGTTAGGCAATAATACTCCCATAGGAAATACCACTAATATGGAATTATAAAGACTTAACTTTAGGACACATTACTGGTAGGTGGACTCTAGTTATGGAAGATGGTGAGTGTTCAGACTTCGACATTCATTCAGATGATTGTGCCAGAGACTCCAGATTTGTAATTTCTTTTGAATTTGTGCCTTCCTCTATTTATAAGTGTACAGTTCTCAGATTTTTCTTGAATAATATGCATGGATTTTTGTTATTCAGTGGCACAAGGATGTGTACCATTTTTCAGTGTTTTTATTTTAAGTACTTACATATGCAAAGTCTTTTTTTTTTGTTTTTACTTTGATTTTGAGGTTTCATTATAGAATAATGTGATTGATTTTTTTTAAATGAAGCTAGATCTGAGTATTATCTCTTTCCAAGTAATACCCTGGAACTCTGAACAATAATTGCCATTAATGTTCACAGTACTTTTGGAATGCCACTTGGAAGATTATGTTTAAAACCTACAGTAATGCTTTTTATATATCACAATGATGACATTTTAAGAAAAACCCTTTGAGGCTGATACTCATTCTTGAGAATAGTAAGAATGAGAATATCAATCCAAGTCAGTATTTGGATCTAGCTCTTATTCACAAAATATTTGTTTAAATCTATTTTTGCTGGTTAAGAAAGAGGGAAGAAGATAAGTACAAGATAGAACTTTAAAACAATGGAACTGATTTTAGTAGATTTACTAGATTTCTAGTGGATTTTACTGTCTATTAGCGTCGTAAGTACCATGTACTTGGCTTTTCTGTCTTTTCTCTTAGGTGGCAGTATGCACTGATGTGTCTGTTCCTGTGATCTTGGGTATCATTCAGCATTCCTGGGCATTATCTGTTGCTAAATTGTGTCTAAGGATCTTTCTAGTTTGAAAATCTTAGGACTCTAAGCAAAGTAACCTACAATTCTCTTGCTCAGAACTTGATCCCTAGTGTTTTGTGCAAGTTAGAAATAAACAGTTTGATTTAGACTAAATTGAGAAGGAGACATAGACCGATTTAGTGATTCAAACTGCAGAAATAAATGACATGATTGAGGCTGGGGATAAGGTATTTACTGGAACCTGCATTTGAGGAGACCTTTAATTGTCTGTGGTAAATTTGCGGATGGAGTTTATAAAAACATTTTCTAAGTTTCTGCATCCTTTATATGAAGGCATTCTGACCCAAAGAAATGATGCAGACTAGAAGTGGAAGATCACAGTACAGTGGTCTGTAGAAGCACAGGTTGGTCCGTTAGAGCCCAAACTGTCCTGAGCATTTCAGCCTGTATCCCTGCTGCCCTCAAATTGGAGAGACAATTGAGGACCAACCTTATAACTCCTCCCATATACCCATCTGTCCACACTCCACCTTTGCAGTCCATCCGTGGCCTCTGGACATAATTCTTAGAAAATCTTCCTTCACATCATTGCTATAATTGGTCTCCTATTAAAATGTAAATTGTTAAAATGTAAAAATAACATGTCATTTGTTCATTTCTATATATTTTTTCACAACGCATGTGCCTTTTCATACTTCATGCTTTGTGTTTCAGCCCCACTAAACCAAACTTCCAATACTCCCCTCCCTCTCAAACCTTTCCACTGTCTGTGGAAATCTATTCCTTAATAAAAGGCTCTCTGATGTCCTCACTTTCTCCCTGAATGTTCCCTTGACCTTCTTGCTTTATGTCAACATGTCTGTCATAAGACTTCCACTTTTTAAGTTCCACTTTAAGTTCATTTAACTTCCATTTTCCATTTAAGACTCATTAAGACAGCCACCTGGCTGGCTCAGTTGGTGGAGCAGGTGACTCTTAATCTTGGGTTTGTAAGTTTGAGCCCTACATTGGGTATAGAGATTGGCTAAAACTAAAACCTTAAAAAAAAAAAAAAAAAACAGACATCCACTTTTCGTGTAGTGCTTTCAAACAGTAATGGTCACTGGTTCACACAATGTTTAGGGTTGGGAGATGAAATCAGTGTCTTCTCTCCTCTGTCCCTTTCTTCACACTACCAGTCTTCCATCCTTATGTAAGCTTCCCGCCCCCAACAAGCTTCTTTGATGTTTATGTCAATCAGGTTTATCATATCTCTATCTTCTCCCAGTTTTTTTTTTCTTTTTAAAAAATTTTTAATGTTTATTCATTTTTGAGAGAGAGAAAGAGAGAGAGCAAGCTGGGGAGGGGCAGAGAGAGAGAGGGAGACACAGAATCAGAAGCAGGCTCCAGGCTCCGAGCTGTCAGCACAGAGCCTGACGCAGGGCTTGAACTCAGGAACTGCGAGATCATGACATGAGCCGAAGTCGGACACTTAACTGACTGAGCCACCCAGGCGCCCCATATCTTCTCCCAGTTTCTTAACCACTGTCCCCAAATTATTGCCTGTTTTTAAAGTCTTGTTCTCAGCCTCCTTTAACTTTCATGTTGATGATTTTTCTTGTACGTTGGACTTTCTTGTTCTTAAGATCTTCATTTCTAATGGCCTTTAGTACCACATCACTTGAGACTCATGGCGGTATCATGGGCCTTATCTTCCCCCGCAGCTGTTCAAACTCTAAAATACTTAAGTCCTACATCTTAATTTTTTATGACAACTTCCTTTGCTTGCATATCTCTGTGGTTGCTCAAAAGCAGTTATCCAAAGCTGAACTCAGAATCTTCCTTATTGAACCTGCTGCTTCTCCTGAGGTTTCCTATTTTTTAATATAATCCATTCTTTACCAAGTTGTCCCAAGCTATAAATTTGGAATTCATTCTTGATTTTTTTCTTTTTCATCAGCTGCTTCTCTTCACCTGATACTGTTAATTCTATCATAAATATTTATCAGATCCATCGACTTGTCCCTGTCCCCATTCTCGTTTCTGGGTGCAAGGCTGGGGTTTTGCAGCAGCCTCTTAAGTAAGCCTCCTGCTCTAGTCCTGCCCCTCTGATAACCGTTTTTCAACCTGACCACCAAAGTGGGTCTAAAGTGGAAATTATCATGTCACGCTCCTGTTTAACGTCCCAATCTTACGTCAAATATACCGGTTAGAGGCCCTGTTTAATCTGACCCTGCTTACCTCTCTAGCCTTAATTCTTGTCTCTTTCCCTGTAAACACTATGATTCAGTCATATTTAATTTATTTCAGTTCCTGGAACATGACATTGACTTATTTAGCCCTGGGCCTTAGAGTATGTTCTTTCTGCCTCACAAATTCTTCCCCTTTTTGTTAACTTGGTAAATTCCTACTCATCCTTCAGGCTTTAGCTTCCTCAATAAAGCCTCTCCTAATCCCCTTAATACTAGATAGGTGCCCCTGCTCTGCATTTTGGCACCTTAAATTTCCTCCATTATAGAGCTTACCACACTGCATTGTAATCTCCTATTTACTGTATCCTCCACAAGATTATAAATTTTGTGACAACAGGGATGTGTCAACAGCACTTAGAATAATTTCAGCCCCTAGTAGGCACTCGGTATGTTATTTGATAAATTAATAAATAAGGGAAGAAAGGAAGGATAAGATTTCTTTTTGAGAATAGCAGAGATTAGGTTAGATGAGATCCCATCACACAGTACCTATTTAAAATACCATGACAAAAAATTTTTTAGCATGTAAATTACTTCAGTGGGAAAGGAAACAAAAGCAAGGAGATTAATCAGGAGATTGTGATACTGTTGCATTGATGTGATCCAAAGAGCCCAAACTTGAGTTGAGGCACTTACAATAGAAAGCGTAACAATTTTATAAAAGAAGAAGGCTTAATAGAACTTGACCACTGGGATGGAAGGTGGAAGGCAAAACGGAAAATGCCTATAGTTCTTTGCCTTTGGTGGTACCAATGATAGAAATAGGAAATTTGGATAATAAATTTTGTAAAAAAAAAAAAACAAACAATCAAACAGAATTTTCAGAAGTTTTAGATTTATGTATTAAGTTAAATCTTAAAGGAAAAGAGTGCACTGATTCTAGAGGCAAGAAGTATCTTTTAAAATGCTTTTTAGCAAAATATACTAAGTGGAGATTTTAGTTATAAATGCAACTTTTGAATTTGTTGAATTTTAAGGAACTCACAATCTCACAAGCTGCTATTTTCCTGAGAAGCAGTCAACATCTAAACAAAATGACTCAATTTTGCGTGTGACTTTTGGTTGTCCTAGATATAAAAGAGTTGTGGGTTTTTTGGATACTATAGACATTTTTACAGAAATCCATTACAGAGCAAGAATGACAATATATAAAAACATCTTGAACAGTTATTTCTCATTTAAAGAAAAAAAAAAAAAAAGATCCGTAATATGGCATTTCTCCAAGTCTTTCTTACTATCATTTTGGCAACAGAGAGTTGGAACTTCTTTGAAAGATCAGCAACAGAGATGAGATTTAGAAGTCATTTGTCTAAAGTTGATTAATGAGTCCCTAAGAATAGGTAAACTTGATAAGGGGAAGATTATAGAGGCAAAAGAAAGAATGGATGATTATTGCTGAATCTTTATAACCTCCACTCTCACAGAGGATAATTAAGAAGTGTCAGCAATATATAATAGAAGGGGTGATTAAAGAAATGAGAGGAATATCTAAGTGTTACACAATGATGAAGAAGTAAAGTAGTAGGAAATGGAGCCATATCACAATGAACTAACAAGGGAGGAGCGCCTGTGTGGTTCAGTATCCCTGACTTTCTCTGTCCCTCACCTGCTCTCCCCTAGTTCTCTCTTGCGTGTGCAAAATAAACAAATAAACATTAAACAAAATGAACAAACAAGAGAGTGAACAATTTTCTGTTCTCAGTTCCTACAAGGAAGCATTAAATGTCCAGGGAGAGCCTCATGAATTTAAAATTACTTATCCTAGAATTCTAGAGTATTCATAATCTGAAACTCAGTGACCAGTCCTGATCTTCTGAGGTTCCTCAAACCCGTGTGCTCAGTGTCCTCTAGCACAAACTTTGAGGTCTCTATGATTTTATTCCCCACCCAGCTCTTTACCTCATTTAAATCTTAGCCAAGGGCCCAACTTAAGCTTCCTCTAATTCATATTGTCTTCCCTAAATCCTATAGTGATCTCTTTGTGTGCCCCTGATTTTCCCTTTAACCTGAACCTTTAAATTTTTGCTTTTTTCCTTTGTCTTCCCAATGAGACTGTGAGCATTTTATTTTTTTTAATTTTTTATTTATTTTATTTATTTTTTTAATGTTTATGTTTGAGAGAGAGAGGGGGGGGTGGGGAGGGGCAAAGAGAGAGGGAAACAGAATCTGAAACAGGCTCCAGGCTCCAAGCTGCCTGCACAGAGCCTGACATGAGGCTGGGAGTCACAAACTGTGAGATCATGACCTGAGCTGAAGTCAGATGATTAACCGAGTGCCACCCAGGCGCCCCATGACTGTGAGCATGTTAAGCACAAGATCCATGAGTCCTATTTGCTGTTTAATTCTTTGAGCACTGTCAGACCTCAGTGACACTAGTAAAAGTGAATGATTTGTAAAAAATTAGATCTAAGGTGCCAATCAGAACTAAAGTGTTTTAGATCTTAAATACTGCATAGTGCCATGTATGTAAGTCCTAAAAGAACCACATGTTACTATATCTCTCAGGGAAAATCAAAATGTGCTTGGTTGACATGATTACAGTGAATTCTTAATAGTTTATAATCAAAGAAAATCTAATTGTTTTCACCAATATCTGTTTATATACTTTCTATAATAAAAATACCTAGTATATTGAATATGTACAAATGATGTTTTTATACATCAATGCTAGTTTTATAAAATTATAACTCCTTTATTTTATCAATGCAGTCTTTTTACTAATAAATACACCGTTCACTTCATTGAGTCAATCATGACATTGGTGCTCTATGAGAGCTGGTACATATAGTAGTTAAAACTATGGGCCCTGCAGTTCAGCCCAGACCCTACCACTTATTAGCAGTATGCACTCTGCTATGGCCCTTAATCTCTCTGAGCTTCAGTTTCTTCATCTGTAAAATGGGTCACATCTACCTTCCTCATTGCCGAGAGAATTGAATGACATAATGCACATAAAGAGTGGAGCACAGTGCCTGCCACTCACTGTTAGATGTAATGATTAGTCACTGTATTGAAATTTTCTGTGATTTAACGGTGCTACCAGAGAAAACAGTGCCACCAGTTTTTACAGGTTAATTTTATGGGTGGTATTTCTGTCAACTTTTGAAACCATTTACACCCACTATTTTATGTGATACTTTGATCATAAAATAGTAGGTTCTTTTCATAGTTATGTAGAATTGAGTTGGCTAGCTTCTTTGTGTTCCACTACTTATAATTTCGTAGTGACAAGGTTGGTTCAATGTGGAACAAAATATCTCTTACATGGTTTTCTTTCATTATATGATGCAGGATGCTGTATCACAAGATGAGTCCAGGATCTCTCTCTCTCTAAATCTTTAAGAGTCAAATCAAAGTTAACTACCAGGTACAGAAGAATCATGAAAATAAAACAGATATACAGTATTCTCCAGAGGATAATTCTAAAATAAACTTTTGTAAATGATAAAGTATCTTGTGTAGGATTTTACTACCTATAACTGGTAGATTATAGTTAGAAAATATTATAAACATAAAGCCTGACCACATTGTGTCCTAAACACTGAAGGCAAACCATATTGTGGGGATTTCATTTTAACCACAGAGAAATTGTAACAAGTCCAAAACCGCAGAACCCAAGTAAGTAGTAGATCCGGGAATAGAACCGAAAAGGCTCTGATTCCTCCTCACATATGGAGACCACAAGGTTCTGCTGCTTCTGAACATAATGACAGATCATCTAATGCTGCTAGCCATCTGTACATGACACATCAGGGGCAGACTGTATGAGGGAGGGCACTGTCTAAAAGCATGCAGCCTTTACTTTCTAAAGGCCTGTGTAGAAACCAGAGAAGTGGGGAAGGAGCCTATATAAACGCCAGATGATTATCAACTGATATTTGTGTTTGGGATAATCCGTTGCTACCACAAAGTTTGCTTCTTTGCTAAGGTTGTAAAAGAAAAGTAGTAGTTTATAACCATAGAAATGCTTTTGTCCGTTCTTAAAAACATCTTAGTAATTTTTAAGAAAGCTAGCTAAAGAGTTTCCTAGAATGGCATCATATATATAAGGAGCCTAAAAATTGTATGTTCCTTTCAAGATTTGACCCCACTCCCACATGTTACTTTTAAATTTTTGCTCCTTTTGCCTTTAGTTGATTTCCAGAGTACTGAAATGATGATTTTGAAGGATTTGTTCTGCTTTATTGTTGCCATTTGAGGAAAAATTTTCCCAGCCTCCTCAATGTGTCATGCTTTATTCCTCTTTACTATTTTATATGGATAAAAGTTTATTGTTACTATATTTTACTGTTTTATTATATCATAAACTTTTTTGTGGGATTATTTTCTTTCTACCCATGAAAAGTTCCTTTAGTTGAAGTCTTTTGGTTTTTATTTATCTAAAGATGTCTTTGTTTCAACCTTACTTAAAAAGAATTTTTCTTACTTACATTTCTTTTTTTATTGAAATATAGTTGATGCATAATTCAACCTTTTGAAGAATGGCTTCGATAGATATTCTGTTCTAGGATGACAGTTATTTTCTCTTAGGCACTTGAAGATACCCACTATCTGTGGCTTCTATTGTTCCTGTTAAGTGAATATTATTTCAGATTATAGGGCACTCATGTACCTGTCTTCACACATCAAGAACTTGCATTTACCACTTAATCCTGATAACAACGTTATGATAATATTTTATTCTCATTATTCTCGTTTATTCTAGTAGAGCTACAGAGGCACAGCACAGTTAAGAATACAGAATGAGTGTGGAGAACAAGATTACACCCTAAGAGCACTCTAAAGCCTGTGTTTTTAAACCATTGCCACAGCCAAGTGGATACATAAAGAGAAAGATGAGAGATAAATAATATTATTAAATATTAGAGATATTTAGGCGTGCCTGGGTGCCTCAGTCTGTTAAGCGCCGACTTTGGCTCAGGTCATGATCTCGCAGTTTGTGAGTTCGAGCCCCGCGTCGGGCTCTGTGCTGACAGCTCAGAGCCTGGAGCTTGCTTCAGATTCTGTGTCTCCCTCTTTCCTTCTGCCCCTCCCCTGCTTGTGCCCTTTCTCTCTCTCTCTCAAAAATAAACATTAAAAATAAAAAAAAATAAAGACATTTAAAAACTGTAGTAATTAAAATAGAGTCATTTTTTTCTGGATAAAGAGATTAGTACCCTAATCGTTGCTATTGGACTGTTATTACCAGGAAGTATCAACAAGCTGTGCCTGTTTTTCTCATGTGTAAGATAAGAATAATAATACTCCTTGCCTCATAGAATGGTTGTAAAGAATAAGCAAGTATGTACAGACATATGCATATTACTTTAAAGTGAAAAAAGGCACAGAAAAGTATGACATTTCAGAAGGCTGGGGAATAGAATTTCAAGAAAAAAGACAAACAGATTAGTGGCAATGCAGCAAAGAGGTCTGGTAAATTAAAGATTGATAATAGTGTTCATTGGATTTAGTCAGGAAATATTTTAACTTGAGAACAACAATTTTACTAGAATAATGAGGGTAGATAGGAAACTCCAGGGGATTGAGAAATAAATAAGAGATGAACTGTAAACTACTATTGCAAGCACATTAAATAGGAAAAACATGGGGTCAAGAGAGAACTTTTTCCCTTTAATGAGAGATTCAAACTCAATCAGGTGAGAGGATGGAACTTCTCTAGAAGTTATAAGTACAAGGGAGGGAGCTAACTGAGAAGAAGGGAGTGAGAATGTGGCACCTGTGGTGAGGTACCTTGAAAAGGAGGAGGAATACCTTGTCCACTGGTGCCTGAAGAATACAGCTAAAGATAGAGGTCGGGGTTGGGGTGGGAGGCACAGTTGAGGGAGATCATGTATTATGCCCTCACTATGCCAGATGTGGGAGACATGTGAAGAGGTCAAGATTTTAAAGGATTGGGAAAGCTTGGGAATAGCCACTGGGTATAATGGAAGTGGAAGCTGACCAAGAGCAAATAAGAGGAATCACATGTAGGGTGGCAGTGGGAGTCTAGCCAAGGTTGGAGACCATATAACTGTAGTGGCAAGGCATGGCTATATGGCTTTCTCTGGCAACTCTTAGAATCTTGGGTTATCAATAATGTTAATTCCTCTTGCTTTGGATAGGTTACCCAGGTGGATGATCATATAAGGGGCCAGACAAGTAAGCTATTAATATCAGAAGTAAAAATCTGTCCAATATACTTCAAAGCTCAAAGCCTTTCAGTGTTTGGCCATTAATATAGAATAAAAACCAGAATCCTAGGCTAGAATTTTAAGGTTTCCAATATAAAATTCTGACCTTATTTTTAGTACACCCATACATGTATCACCACATTATAGCCAAATAGGGTTTCTTGCTATTTTTTGAAAATTTTTTTCTTTCTCAATTTGCACCTCATGTTGCTTCTGGTATTTACCTGGCTTATAAAAACCTACATCTCTGTTCCTTAAAGCTCAGTTCATTTGTGGGCACCTAGGTGGCTCAGTTGGTTAAGTATCTGACTTCGGCTCAGGTCATGATCTCATAGTTTGTGGGTTCAAGCCCCGGGTTGGGCTCTGTGCTGACAGCTCAGAGCATGGAGCCTGCTTCAGATTCTGTGTCTCCCTCTCTCTCTGCCCCTCCCCTGCTCACACTCTGTCTCTGTCTCTCTCTCTCAAAAATAAATAAACATTAAAAAAAATGACAACAACTCAGTTCATTTATTACCAGGTCTGTGATTCCAGCCCGAAGTAATATCTGTCCTCTCAACATCTATAATTGCTTGTTTATATCGCTTTTATGTTACTTTCTATTTTTTTCAAAAACTTTCTAAAAATTACTAAATTTTAAATTCTTCGATGATAGGGACCTTATTTTTCTCATTTTTGTATTATTTCACAGTGCCAACACAATGCTTTTTCTGTACTAAGTATGCAGTGAATATTTGCTGAACAGACATTGCATTACATACTTATACTAAGTAGCAAAATAGAACCTTTAAAAGAAAAGGTTTTATCTTTTCTGTAGACTGATTTCAAAGGTTTATTTGTATGTTATTTCATGAACCTCTTCTAAAGTGAATGTTTTGTCCCATAGGTATGGGATGAATTGCCTTATTCAATTTGAAGATTTTGCCAATATAAATGCATTTCGTCTCCTGAAGAAATATCAAAACCAGTATTGCACATTCAATGATGATATTCAAGGTAAGCTGGATAGGGAAGGAAGTGAAGATACAGAATGCATAGGGCAAAAGGGCCCAGATATTCCCATGAGTTTAAAGAATGTGTGTAATAGGGGGCACCTGGGTGGCACCTCAGTCTGTTAAGCCTCCGACTCTGGGTTTTGACTTAAGTCATGATCTTAGGGTTCATGAGTTCCAGCTCCACGTTGAGCCCCTCATTGGGCTCTGCACTGACAGCGCAGAGTCTGCTTGGGATTCTCAGTCTCCCTCTCTTTAAAACATAAGTAAACTTAAAAAAAAAATAAATTGGATGTTTAAAATGAAAGAATCGGCATAATGGGGAAAATTGAATAACCTGGAAAGGTAGGAGGTTGTAGACCCTGAGTGAGGTATTCTAATGTAGTATTTGAAAGAAGCATTAGATCTGAGTGGTGATAAGTGCCAACCGGGAACTTAGCAGGAAGACAGCCAATGTGAAATAAGATGTTGAATGCTATTGGAAATGAGGTGGTCTAAGAAGAGTTTAAATGTAAGACGAGGATGCTAATGTTTGTCTATTCATAGAGTTTATATTGAGGACAAGTAATTATGTGTGAAAATACCCTCTGAACTGAGTTGTACTTTACAAATGTAACTTTTAAAATTCACTGTGCTTAAATTCTGTATTGTGACATAACTATATGAATATAATGTGTTTAAAAATAATGAGCCTCTGTACCTTTTGAGGCATACTAAAGCAATTGGTTGAGTCTTTCTTTCCCCCAAATCCTTTGTGATGTTAGTCACATGGTTACTGTAGTATCATTTTCATGATAAAGATGCTGCTATACGTTACTTCAACTTTATTTTCTTTCTTTTTTATTTAAATTTCTTATTGAATATTTATTCATGAGAAGTGAATATTTGGAGAAATTCAAAAGGGAAGCAAAGAATCTAATTTTACAGCACTATAGCTCTATTATAGCTGTAACTTGAAGATACATATATAGTGATAGTGTGCTTTTGGTGCTGCAGACAGATTTTGTAGACCAGTGACTGGATCACTTACCAGTTAATTTTGCAGTGGTCTCTAAAATAGTCACATTAGGGGCGTCTGGCTGGCTCAGTTGGTAGAGCATTGACTCTCGATCTTAAGGTTGTGAGTTCAAGCCCCACATTGGGCGTAAAGATTACTTAAAATCTTAAAAAAAAAAAAAAGCTACATTCACTGCTGAAAAAACTATCCTTTCTTTAATATTCTTATCTTTTGATTTTGTGGGTCCCACAGAAATATCCATCTTTACAGACTGATATTGCATACTTTTGAATCAATACACAGAATTAATAGGCATCAGAGTTCAGTTTAAGACAAACAGTGCTAAATCCAAATTATCAAACAAAATGAGCAGTTTGGAATTAGGGTCAGAGCTCCTATTGACTTAGTCAGAATTTAGAGGTCAAGGCCTAGGCTGCATCAGAATTAAAGTCAGGAGCACAAGAAATCTGAGGCAGATGCTTACTTAAGTCAAGGCCAAGAGTATTGCATGTGGAATTGCTCTGGAGTGTCCACAACAGAATATTCCCCACTCCACCCAGCGGGTCACCACAGTGGAGGCATTAAATAACTAATTTTTCACCCCAGCAAATCTGTCCTAAAATAAAATCTGCATGTTTACCTCTTTACACATAGGAATTTTAGAGTATGACTGCCTTAGCCAACAAAAAGACAGATTTGAGAAAAATGGGCCCAATCTCTGACTAGAGAAAACTTTTGGCAAGTTATTGGGGTTCTGATTAGAAACAACGAAATCATTTTGTGCATTTCTCCATACCAAAATAGTGTCCTTAGTGACACATTATCCCCATATGTTTCTATTTTACCTTTTTAACCTTATGTTTTTACCATTTTGCCCACAATGTAATACTTTCCCCACTGTGGGCATAGAAATTGCATTCCAGTGCCAAGGAAAATAATTATGTAGCCATTACAGCCTTACCATGTAAATAAATGTTTCACACTGGACCCTGGGGAGAACTTTTTTCGTTTCATTTCTTTTTTTTTTTTTTTTAACAGATGTGTTATTTAAAGATATTTTATGAAAAGTATTTGATTTTAAAAATCTTGTAATTTATCTAAATAATCTAAAATAATTTTAAATGATAGAGATTTTGGTTTTAGATAGAGATTTGGACCTTAATGCATTCTAATTATAATTATTTTTAACTGGAAAAAATGTGCCAGTTAAATATGTTAAGAAATTGGACATTTAATTATATAATCTGAATTCAGCAAATTCAGATCAAAACAATAAGGTCTCATCCTCTGGTCATTTAAAATCAATGACAAAAAGAGGTTTTTCTTCTCATAATACCCTCTCTGGAATGGCTGTTCTCTAACATAACATTGTAAATATTTTACATAGAACATTCAGCCATAATAAACAAGTTTGTTAGGATTTTTTAAAAAATAAGGTAAATATAGCCTAATCTTATACTTGATAATTGAAAAGATCAAAAATCAGACATGGTAGAACGGACTTTTCGCAAAAGAAGGAAGACTGTTGGCCAGTAAACATGCTTCAAAGTTTAACACCACTACGTTTTAAAAAGCATATTAAAAAGCAAATGAAAAACTGATTTTCTGTATCAAGCTGGCAAAGATTTTCTATAGTAATCCCAACTGTTAACGATGCTATAAGAAGATGAGCACTCATATATTGATGGTGGAAATATAAACTGGTGCAACTCTTGGGAAGGCAGTATGTGTCAAAAACCTTAAAAGTCTACGGCTCTTTGAGCCAACAATTCCATTTGTAGAAATTTATCCTGAGCAAGTAAAAGTATGTAAAGCAAATGTACAAGGATATTTATTTATTTTAAATATGTGTTTATTATTTTAATGGAGATATAATTGACATGTAACACTATTAAAGTGCAATATAATGATTTGGTATATGTATATATTGCAAAATGACTGCCACAGTAAGTTAACATCTATCACCATGTATGGTTACAGTTTCTTGTGACAAGAACTTTTAAAATTTACTCTTAGCAACTTCCAGATACAGAATACAGTATGTCACCAGGCTGTACATGACATCTGCAGGACTTATTTATTTGTTTGTTTATTTACTTTTAAATGTTTATTCATTTTGAGAAGGAGAGAGAGAGAAAGAACACAAGCAGGGGAGGGGCAGAGAGAGGGGGGAACAGAATATCTGAAGCAGGCTCCATGCTGACAGCAGAGAGCCAGAAGCGGGGCTCGAATTCACTAACCTTGAGATCATGACATGAGGCAAAGTTGGATGCTTAACCGACTGAAACACCCACATGCCCCAGGACTTAGTTATTTTATAACTGGAAATTTGTACCTTTTGAAAACCTTCATGCCTTTTGCCCACTTCCCAACCCTAGCCTCTGGGAGCCACCAATCTGTTCTCTATGAATTTGACTTTTTGGTTTTGGTTTTGTTTTAGATTCCACATATAAGTGAGTATTTGTCTTTCTCCATCTGACTTATTTCGCTTAGCCTCATACCCTCAAGATCCATTTCTGTTGTCGCAGATATTAGGATTTCCTTCTTTTCTTATGGCTGAATAATATTCCATTGTGTGTGTGTGTGTGTGTGTGTGTGTGTGTATCACATTTTTTTAATTCATTCATCCATCAATGGACATTTTAGATTTTTTCCATGTCTTGGCAATTGTAAATAATATTGCAATGAACATGGGGTTGCAGATAATCTTTTCAAGATAGTGATTTCATTCCTTTTAGATAAATACCCAGAAGAGAAATTGCTGGATCATATGGTAGTTTTATCTTTAATTTTTTGAAGAATCTCTATACTTTTTTTTTCATAGTGGCCGCACCAATTTACTTTCCACCAGTGGTGCACCAGAGTTCGCTTTTCTCCACATCCTTGCCAACACTTGTTACTTCTTGTGTCTGGTAATAACCCTTCTAACAGGTGCAAAGTGATACCTCGTATGGTTTTGATTTGCATTTCTGTGATGATTAGTGATGTTGAGCACGTTTTCCTGTACCTATTGGCCATTTGTGTATCTTCTTTGGTAGAATGTCTGTTTAGATAAGGATACTTATTGTTATTAATAGTATTGTTAACATTAGTTATATATTATTAACATTATTGTTGCAATGTTATTTTTTCAATTATTCTCTGATCATAAATGATCTTTTTTAAAAGCATGTATATTCTTGTGAATCAAAGCAAATATTTTAAAAGGATGATATATGTAAGAAAAATTGAATTGAGCTTTTAGATTATTATAATAAAGAACAAAGACATTTAGAATATACTTGTCTCTGGGGCGCCTGGGTGGCGCAGTCGGTTAAACGTCCGACTTCAGCCAGGTCACGATCTCGCGGTCCGTGAGTTCGAGCCCCGCGTCAGGCTCTGGGCTGATGGCTCAGAGCCTGGAGCCTGTTTCCGATTCTGTGTCTCCCTCTCTCTCTGCCCCTCCCCCGTTCATGCTCTGTCTCTCTCTGTCCCAAAAATAAATAAACGTTGAAAAAAAAAAAAAAAAAGAATATACTTGTCTCATATTAGAAAATGTAGGCCTTAAGTATTAAAAGTAACTTTTCAAACTCATTGCCAGAATTAAAATTTCACATCACGGGATTGTTAACAAACATTGACCAACAGATTAAGACGGTAAAGTTGAACAATAAATAAAAACCTTTCTAATTATTATTTTTTCCGAAAAAATCATGTGCTGATGAGTAACAATAGAAAGTTAACATTAATTTCAGAAGAAAAGGCACATCCAGACAAAATAGTCAAGGTGATTTGTAAAACACAGCATTATATTTGTATTATTCTTAATCAACTGAATGCGGTAAATTATTTTGGTAAATCCTAAACTATGGCAGTAAGTTATAAAGTCAAGCCAGTAGGAGGGCCCCACCCCCCACCTTTTGTGTTTTGTTCCTGATGTAGCTGGCTCACAGAAATGTGCCCTAAATGTGCCCTCACTGAAGTGTCCCAAGCTTCTGGATTCCCATACCCAGGTTTCACTTTGTGAAGTCATGTGTCATCTCGGTGCCCTTAGGGACTTGACCAACTCTCCTGAGGTGGCACACACTTGATAATTGCAGCTCTTCATAGCACTGGGGCCACTAAAAGGCTGAGCATAGTCACTCTCAGGACTAGGAGGTACGCCTCTGAGAGGTGATGCCCTCTCTGCGCACTCTGCTCCCAGGATGGAAGACAAGCTGTTCACTTGGCCCCTGTGGCCGTGAGCCACTTGATGTACTCGCTGGTCTTCGGCAGGAAGAGACAAGAACCAGAGATACTAGAGCAAAGTTCATGATCACCACCAACAAAGTAGGGACCATCAGGACGGTGAGCTCCTACACCACAAAAGTGGGAAACAGGTGAAGACCTGCTAACTGATGCAAAGAAAATGGTAACCAGGAATTCACAAGTAGGCTTAATTTAAGACACGATCTCCTAGGTGATCTTGTAGCCTTGGGAAGAGATGAGCAGTCTGGCCAGGAAGCAGCCCAGCTCCATGGAGACATCCAACAGCTCTGTGACAGCATTAAAAAGATGAAGGCAGGGGCGCCTGGGTGGCTCCGTTGGTTAAGCACCCGACTTTGGCTCAGGTCATGGTCTCATGGTTTATGAGTTCGAGTCCCGTGTTGGGCTCTGTGCTGACAGCTCAGAACCTGGAGTGTGCTTCTGATTCTCTCTCTCTCTCTCTCTCTCTCTCTCTCTCTCTCTGCCCCTCCCCCACTTGTGTTCTGTCTCTCTTGGTCTCTCAAAAATAAATAAATAAATGTAAAAAAAAATTAAAAAAAAAAAAAGATGAAAGCAGTGGGGCACCCCAGTGGCTCGGTCGGTTAGGCTTCCAACTTGGGCTCAGGTCATGATCTCACAGTTCATGGGTTTGATTTGAGCCCTGCTTTGGGCTCTCTGCTGTCAGTGCAGAGCCAGGGAGCCTGCTTCTGATCCTCTGTCCCCTTGCCTATCTGCCTCTCCCCTGCTCTCATTCTCTCTCTCTCAAAAATATATAAAACATTTTTGAAAAAGAGGTGAAAGCACAGATTCTTATAAGATATTTTTTTATTCCCTTTGCTTTCAATGTGAAGCTTTAGATAAGATAGGCCTATGAGATAAGTCTTTATGATAAGGCATAGAAGAAAAGCAGCAGCCACAGAGAAAAGAATCTGACCAACAAGCCAGTATTCACAGTAGTGAACTGGATAAGGGCCACCCTGCGGGCCATGACTAAAGCCTGGCTGCGTGTCCTGCACTACGAGCATCTCGAGCAGCACCGTGTATAGTCAACATCACCTGCTTCTTTTTCACCACAGGTACTACCCATGAGGAGCCTGGACACTACGTGTGTGCTTGATAAGGACAAGCAAGTAGAAATAAAGATGCCCTGGGTGCGTCTGATCTGTAAAAGATGTCCCCATAGTAAGCCGAATGCAGTCACTGCTAGTGCCATATGACGTGGTCCTTGTAGGGCAATCTTTCCTACCTTTCTCAGCTTCACTGGGGAAAATTCTAAGCCAATAAGAAAAAGAGTAACGAACCCCAAATTCTCATGTCTCCACTTGTACAATAAACTTAATCCCCTTTCGTCCTGGAGGTCCCAAAAGTATCCCAACAGTCGTGAAAGGAAATATTGTATGTCGGCAGTCCCGTTGCTACGCACAGCCGGCTCCAAGGAAAGACAACGCTCCTGTGCTAACAGCATTCTTCGTCAGGTGGTGATCTGCACCCGGGATTGTTGCATCTCTGGGCTTGGTCAAAATATACTGGTCATTCTGGGAGTCAGTCAGCATGCTAAGACCCAGATCAGGCTCCACTTCTCATTTTTTGTGAGGTGTTGCTTAGAGTTGCCTCTCCTCGCACCCTCAGAACTGCCTCAAAATTGACCCCTTTGACTGATGCATTGTCATCAAAAGTGCGTTCTTCCTTCCTCTTTCTCACATCTTCAAGAATGTCATCAAGCATGGATAAACTTTTGTTTTGATGATGTGTATTTTTGAGGGCTTCAACTTGATGTTTTTCTGCTGCTAGAAGTTCCACAGGTTCCATCTCTTCCTTTACTGCAGCCTCTCCCAAGGGCTCTAGGTGCTGCCTGCTGCTCTCGTTCATGGTCACAACATCTTTGTAATTTCCCTGCAGGGCTCTCTCAGGTCCATGGACAGCCTGGAAGACTGTGCATTTTCACTTCATTCACCTCTTTTTGGAACATTTCAAATGTATGCACCTGAAACATTTTCTCTTCATCCCACAGACCGGCATCTTTTCCCACTTCTCTGATTGTCCTTTTCAGTCAGTAAAGAACCCCAGTCTTTTAGTGAAGAAACCCAGAGAGCTTTCCGCAACTACGGAGGACCCACTGCTTCCTCTGAGTTATAGCCACCCGTCCGCCTCAAGCTGTAACTTGATGGCATGTTCCAACACCTCTCCACGTTCCACAGCATCCATTATCAGAGGAAGTATTATTAGAAGCAACATCCAGAAGTAATTTGCTCTAATACCTTCACGATCCAATTTTACAGGACAAGGCAAGGCTGTCCAAAGCTTTCTGTTGAGCTGAGCTCATATTTAGATACACATTTTCAGCTGATACCAAATGCGGCACCTGGTGCTGCATGCAGGTGGTCCTGGAGCAAGCAGTGTGAGTGTGGCAGGAACAGGCCTGACGAATCCAGCATCAGTTATCTAGCTACTTTGGAACCTGGCCCAGCTGCAGTGCATCCTAGGTCTGACTCATTGGCACTGAGAGCCAGACAGGGAGAAGCCTTCCTGTTTCCCCTTTCAGGTGGCATGTGGTGGGGCTGCCCCCCAGGGTGGGGGACGGGGTGGGGGGGGCAGGGTTGGGCTTGAGGAGGGCCCTAGCCACCCATTGCCCTCTCTGGAATGCAGTCTCTATTGTAATGTTATTTTTAAACGCAAAAAATCAGAAGTCCTCTAAATATCTAAAAGTAGAGGTTTGGTTAAATAAATTTGACATATCCATATTATGGAATATTATAAGTATACAGAATATTTTAAAATATGTTATTGACATCATAAGGTAGTCACAGGATATTGTTAAGTGGCAGAAAGTATGCTAAAATCGTATGCATGGCATGAGGTATTTTTTACAAATTAAAATTTTCTTTATTTTGCACATATCAGATATAGAAAACAGCTGTAAGAATATTCATCAGAATGTTGAAAAGGATTCTACCTAGGCAGTAGGATTATAGGTGATTTCTTTAGTCTTTGTATATCTGGATTTTAACTGTTTAATGGATTTGCTACAATGGGCATCTTTTTATGAATACATTTTTCAAGTGTCAAAAGATACCACGCTAAACTGTTGAGCCGTAACACAAGAATACCTAATATATAATCTTTCTTTAGCAAGATTACTTAATACCAAAAACCTATTGTGTCTGTTAGTGTTCTTTTCAAAGTCGTATTGTTATTAGTTTATATAGTAATTTGGTATGTACTCTCATTTCCTTATAAGAGGCATTCTTCACGTCACCACTTAATTGATACCAGTTATGTGAAGGATAAGAAGTTATACAGAGAAAAAAAGAAAACAGTATTCTGACTACACTTATTCCTTCCTCTTATTTGTAGATTTTAATACTCAGTTGACTTAACATTCATATTCCAGAGCACTTTATTTTATATGGAGACACCACAGTTGCATTCCCCTATGTTTCTGCTAAGATGTCTTTATACTAGAAGACAAAAGAACTACTTAGACTATTTTGTTATATTAGAATTTGTTTTATCAAACATTTAACAGAAAAAGCAGCACATGAATTAGAATGCACGATTCTTTTGTCAAATATTCTTACTGCAAAAGAATTTAATCTAGCAGATTTTTTCAAACATTACTCTGCTTTAGTAACAGTGAAACCATTCCAGTTTGGAAAAACTCATTAGAACTAGTGGTTAGCTTCTTTTCCTGTGTCTTCAGCCACTCTCTCTCTACTGCCTTCCCATTAGCCTTCCCATGTTTAAATTGCTTTAATTCTTTTTTTTTTAAGTTTATTTATTTTGAGAGAGAGTGAGAGTGAGAATGAGTGGGGACCTAGAGAGAGGGAGAGACAGGATCCCAAGCAGGCTGCACACTGTCAGCATGGAGCCCAGCATGGGGCTCAATCCCACCAACCACGAGATCATGGCCTGAGCCGAAATCAAGAGTTGGACGCTTAACCGACTAAGCCACCCAGACGCCCCTGCTTTAATTTTTAAAATAATTGCCTTCATCCTCATTTTCCTCAGCAACAGCCCTTGTCATTCTTTCCTTAAAAATATAAAAATAAACGATTTTTCTTGGCTCTGTTTCCCTCCCACCCCCACCCCCATCTTCATCTCACTCTTTCTTATCTTATCTAAGCTTTTCCAAGGACTGCTCAACACCTGCTGTCTCTGTTCTTTTTCTTTTATTTATTCCTCCGCACACTGCCCTCCAATTTTGGCTCTAGCCCGTGTAAATAAAGTAGCTCTCTGAAAGGTCACGATGATGTAATTACCAGATCTAGTGTGGTTATTTGTCATTTCCCTTCTTGATTGACCTTTCTTACGTTTGTCACTCCTTCCTCCCTTTGTTTCCATGACAGCCATCCACTTTCTTGCTTCTCCTACCTCTTTGACCACTTTTTACTTAGTCATCTTCCCTATGTCACATTCTCCTGCCCTTACTCCTTAAATGTTTATATTCATTCGGGTTCTCTCCTTTGGAAGAGAACTTACTCACTGAATAGTGTTATGAATCCACATGACCTAAATACAACTACACGTTTTCGAATTCCAGATCTTTTATCTCCGACCTAGATTTCTAGACTGAGTTCCAGACCTGTATATCTTGACATTGTTCCCTGAGCAGCACACAGGACAACCTCATAAGCTCAAAACTGAACTCCTGTTTACCTTGCACATTTTCCCCTGGTCCTCCAAACAAGAAAATGTATGATTATTCCTGACTTTTTCCTCATCCATTCTATGTATTTAATCATTAAGTCCTGTTGATTTTTCTGTCTTAAACATTTCCTCCCTCTCAACTTGCTTCTCTCTTGGATTGTTGCAATATCCTCTCTCCTCAATAATTGTAGTGACCTTTTAACTCATCTACATCCCACCAGCCTCCAACTCGCAAATGTATTCCCCCCTCCACTCTCTGAATTTAGAATCTTTTAGCAGCCTTCTGTTACCTATAATAAATTATAATTGCCTTGCTTTATATACTTCCTTTATATAGTTACTTTTAGTGTGTAATAGAAGGCCCTGCATGATCTAAACACTTCTCTAGCCTCACGTCACTTTGCATTCTAATAAGTTGTGTTTGCTTCAGCAACACTATAAAACCTACAGTTTCACGTGTGTTCTCTTCCCTTTTATATTTTAGGAGGTTTGGTATACAAATGGAGCTTGTATTCAGGGTTTTTGCTATAAGGTATTTGGTTGAGCCATTTCCTTAAGGAAATCTCCCTTGTCAGTTTCTGGCCTTTTTCTCTTACATTGCTCAGATTCTACAGAAAAGGTTTTTCAGTCTCTCTCCTGACATTAGCTTTCTGCTAGGATGAGCTTTCTGCCAGTATTCTTTGAGCCAAGTAGGAGTAGGTGGGGGGGGGGGGGGTCTTGCATATTGAGTATGTAAATTTGCATTTAATCTTCTTGTTTTCAAATATGGCATCCCTTGCCACCAATTTCCCCTGATGTTTTACAGTTATGCCTGGTGTCTTAATAATCTAGATACCCTTTCTATAACATAAACCTCCAGAGTGTGGAGGGTCAGCCATCTAATAAAAGGTGAGGAAAATGGATCTAGATTATAACTACTTCTTAACAGATTTTTCAGCCTCTTCTTCATCCCTACTTTCAGAGGTTCTTGGTCCCTCTTATAACCAGGCCTTTCAAGAGTTCTGCTTTATCAGTCTAATCACTTGTTAGCATTCCCCATGGCTGGCCAGCAGTTCAGCTTTCCCACATCTACTAAGTCTGTCGCCATTTGCCCATCTGCCTTCTAGATGCTAAGATTTTGATGCTATCCTCTTCTGGTTCCTTGACCTTTTTTTTTTTTTTTTTTTTTTTTAAATCTTCTCTGTGTTGTTTTAGTAGAGTTCATTGGGGGAGACGGAAAGCTAAATTATGTGTTCAGTCCCTCGATTTGACCAGTCTTCTCTGCCTCCATGTCTTTGCACATGCTTGTCCTATGGGAGGTCCTGGAGCTCTCATCTTAATCTTTTGATACTGTGCTCAGGTGGCATGTCCTCTAAATACTGTGGCCCCTGCTTCAACACATTCACTCCCACCCTGCTTGCTTCTAGTTCTGTCTGATCTGTTTATTTAGTAGCACGTGAGGATTATAATTATTTGATTACGTGTTATTCACCTTTGCTGGTTATATATAGTAATCCTAATCAGATTTAACGAATTACTGCATTAGTAGAGGTCATTCTTTGGTCAATGTTAAATATTAACTGGTCTTTAAAAGTCATAAACTTCAGCCTGTCTTTGTGTGCTTTACTAAAAATTCAGTTTTGAGTCTCAAAACAAAAGTTATTTTGGAATAATTTATTGTGAAAACCTACATTTTTGTGAAGTATCAGCTTGCCACACTAATTCCCTTGACTGTAGTGAAATTTAAATCAAAGTAGTACCAGGAAGTAGGACCAGGAAATGTGCAAGAATAATGCTCAAATTAATTTTTGATAGTAAAAATATCTTTTTGATTCTTAATAATTGCATGAAGAGAAGTTTGGATGTTTTATTATGTCCTCATGAAATGTTATAGAATACACATTTAAATAGAAGCCTCTGACATCCACTGTAGACAGAGATTTAGTTTATCTTATTTGAGTTAATACGAATTTAAAATGTCTTGACTTTTTCTTTCTCCCTTTCCCGCATTCCTAATGTCTTGACTTTTAATACAGGATGATCCAGCACAACCATATAAAAATGTCATCATATTATAGTTTAGATCTTTTGAGATATTTTATTCTCTCTGTTCTTAAATGCCCAGTTCTGTTTAAAATCAAAACAGGGGAAAAAATTTTTAAAAAATCAAATCAAATCAAAACTGGGGCGCCTGGGTGCCTCAGTCGGTTAAGCATCTGGCTCTTGGTTTCAGCTCCAGTCATGATCTCATGGTTCATGTGTTTGAGCTCTGCACTGATAGTGTAGAGCCTGCTTGGGATTCTCTCTCTCCCTCTCTCTGCCCCTACCCCGCACATGCTGTCTCTCTCTCTCTCTCTCTCTCTCAGAATAAACAAATAAACTTAAAAAAAATTTAAAAAATAATACAGATACAGTGATTGCTGATGATACTTCAACTTTGATTCATCAACCGGTTAAATCTTGTTGGTTCTGGTGGAATGTATAGAGACCTTAACGTTGCAGAATCTCAGAGTTGGAAGGGAGCTTAGAATCCCTGAAATCCAAACTTCTGGCTAGCTTCAAAAAGCCTGAGATAGAGATAGTTTGAACTACTATTTGTGAATAACTTCGTATCTTCTGGATACCAGTGTCTCTCTCAAGTTCTTTTTTCATCTATTTAACAGCTCTTGTGAGTCTGTCTTGATGTAAGAGACAAAGAAACAAACACATAATTGTTATGTTGTCTTTTCTGCATAGATAAGCCATTGTTTTACACAGGCTTTCATTTATTACTATTATTTTTTATTTGATTATAGTTGACACACAATGTTATGTGAGTTTCAGGTATACGACATAGTGTTTCAATAACTCTATATGTTATGCTGTGCTCACAAGTGTAGCTACCATCTGTCACCATATAACACTTTTACACTAATACCACTGATTATATTCCTATGCTGTGCCTTTTATTCCTGTGACTGATTCATTCCATAACTGGAAGCCTGTATCTCCCACTCCCCTTCACCCATTTTGCTCATCCTCCTTTTCTGGTATCCATTAGTTTGTTCATTCTCTGTATTTATAGATCTGATCCTGATTTTTGTTTGTTTATTTGTTTTTTAGATTCCACATGTATTTGTCTTTCTCTGTATGACTTTCTTAGCATTATATCCTCTAGGTTCATCCATGTTGTCGCAAATGACAAAATCTCATTTGACTGTGTAATATTGCATTGTGTGTGTTTGTGTATGTACGTACCTGTATATACCACATCTTCTTTACCCATTCATCTATCAGTGGACATTTGGGTTGATTCCATATCTTGGTTATTGTCAATAATGCTGCAGTAAATATAGGGGTGCATATATCTTTTTGAATTAGTATTTTCATTTATTTGCAAATGATATATCTGATACAGAGTTAATATCCAAAGTATGTAAAGAACTTATAAACTCAACACCAAAAAACAAATAATCTGATTAAAAAGTGGGCAGAGGTCCTTAACAGACATTTTTTTTCCAAAGAGGAGATTAAATTGGCCAACAGACACATGTAAAGTTGTTCAGCATCACTCATCATCAGGGAAATGCAAATCAAAACCACAACGAGGTATCACTTTATACCTATCAGAATAGCTAAAATCAAAAACACAAATATCAGGTGTTGGCAAGTATGTGAAGAAAAAGGAACCCTTGTGCACTGTTGGTGGAAATGCAAATTGGTGTAACCCATTGTGGAAAACAGTATGGAGGGTCGCCCAAACTAAAAATATAAATACTATATAATCCACTAATTCCACTTCTCAGTATTTCCCCAAAGAAAATACAGACTTTCATTTTAGATAATGTATAGAAGGGTAGCCTTTGCATAATGTATGACTTACCACAGTTCATACTTTATTATAATGGTGGCTCAAAGTGGCTAGCATTTTATTTTCATGATTCACATTGTGTTTCTAAATGAAAAACATGCAGGAGACGCACAGGTCTTCAATAATTATCGTGGTCTTATTTATGACTACCAAATTCTGTAAGAAAGAATTAACCAACCAAAAGACTGAAAATAACAAACATACTGAAGGTAAAAACTTAATCCATTTTTGGCACATGGCATATATAACACTTCATCATTGTGTCATGCATCAAACTTATTACAATCAATTTTTTTCAACTAAATATGGGTGTTTAAAAATTAACTAAGCTTTACTACCCAGGTGAGTGATCTAGGAACCATTATAGTGTTATTTAGAGGAGTATGTATATACAGCTGGAAAGTACTGCATGAGGGTACAAAGTTTTATTTTAGACATGAGCCAATAAAGATGTTGAGCTATGTAATTGTGTTTAAAAGCACAAAAACTGCTCTGTGATCTGTGAAAGCCTGTATGTCAAAGTAGTAAAATTAAAACTGTGAAGTTTCTATGACCGTGAAGCATGATGAGGAAAACTCAGTCTTCATTCTAAATAAATTTTACATTAATATTGTTCAGCACCTTTGGGATTATTATAGGTAGGAAGCCAATTAAAGGATGCAATAACATCAGATTTTCATTGCTATTAACTATCAGTTTTTCAAATTGAAGATTAAAAGATTAAATTCCAAATGTATGTAGAACATCATTACCATCAATACCATAATCAGGAAGCATTTACTGTGTACCCGCTTTGTGTAGAGGGGATTAGTAATAGGTTTCGGAGCCCCTAGAGTAATTAGGGGGAAGAATCGAATAGCACTTAGTACTCTTTTATCTCACACAGTACAACTATTTTACAGATGAGGAAACTGATATACAAAATAATTTCTCTAAATTCATTCAGCCTGGGTGGTTCAGTTGGTTAAGCGTCTGACTCCAGCTCACGTCATGATCGCATGGTTCATGAGTCTGAGCTGCATCAGGATCTCTGCTGTCAGTGCAGAGCCTGCTTTGGATCCTCTGTCCCCTCTCTCTCTGCCCCTCCCCATCTTGGCGTGCTCTCTCAAAAATAAATAAACCTTTAAATTCATCCAGCTAGTAAACAGGTTGAGCTGGAATCCACATAAGAATCCAAATGCCATGCTCTTAGTCATTACATCACTGCATTAAGTCACAATATTTTCAAGAATAGTAGCGAGTTGCTGTCTTAAAATATTGATGACAATAGCCTGAGAATTTTGCCTCATATATAAGCGTGGGGTCAGACAACTGCACGTTCCCTTTCTGTACCAGTTACCACGTTGTATGATGATTTCAAGATGTGAATAAAGATTTGAGGCTTAGAATTTGGCAGGGTCTGTTTGAGGATCACTCAAGGGTACTTATTACTTGTTTCAGGAACAGCATCTGTCGCAGTGGCAGGGATCCTTGCGGCTCTTCGAATAACCAAGAACAAACTGTCTGATCAAACAATACTCTTCCAAGGAGCTGGAGAGGTACCTGCCTTATACAGTCTTATGTTCTCTGAAACTAATGAGTGGAATTTATCTTAATTATTCATTAATTTGAAGTTCAGGGTATTCTTTTAAGTTTTTAGTAGATTACATCTGTAGGTTTTATTGAAAGATTTCCAAAAGTAAGTATTGAGGCATTTTAATTTTTCATAAGGAGGCATAGCGATAGTTTTCAGTCCTAAATTTGTAAGATAATCAAATGGTGCCATGGGTTTCTGTTTTACATATTTAAGGTGCCATGTGGGAACAGAGAAGTTTCCAATGTGTGATTATGTATAAAAGCCTTTAAGGATTTAAGCTATTGTATCTGATGAATTTAGTATCCTCCAGTTTCACATATGAGAGTTTCCTTGACTCACAAGTCAATGCACACATAGATCACTATATACAAGTTTTTAAGAAAAAAAATTGAATTGGAGATTCGTCATGCATCATAACTGTTTACGTGCAAAAGCACCAAAACATTTACAATTGCTGGAAGGAGATGGCAGCAAGACAAAAGTGGACTGTTTTCTGTCCTCCTTTGCTATGAGTTAATCATTTGAAGAAAGAAAACTAGACTCCAGTGATAATAATTCCCCCACAACAATAGGAATTAAAATGTCAATTGAGTTTGAACTTCTTGTGAGAAAACTGCCCAAATTATTTGGAATTATAGAATGTAATGAATGGAGAAATACTTTGTGGCTGTATATATCTTAAGAAGCTTTACAATTTCAAATTGAATAGGATTATGAATAAGTGTAATACACTGGTCGAAATTGTATATATTGTGTTTGTTTTGATTTTACTTGTTCTTAAAATATGCAAAGCCAGAACTTAAATGCCAAGATGTAAACCTTTCAAAGTATTCTGATGTAAATCACAAATTCATTTTCACATTAAAATAAAATTAAGGCTAAATTATAGCTTATTAAAATTTGAGTTTTTATTTGTGTCGATGTTACATGCTGTATTTAATTTTAGTAAATTTCTTCTTTGAATTCAAATTGTTTGAATTTCCCAAGCGTTTTGATGAATGGCACAGGCCAGTTCTTGATACTCAGCAGGGCAGAGGTATTCATGGTTGGATGACTCAAAACTGCCACTTGTTCGTCCCTGAAAAGGTTTCAGACATTCACCGATTATCACAAAATTCATCAAATACCAAAGAAGTAGATTCCTTTAATCTTGCAAGAGATTTCACAGTACTTTCTTTGTCCAAATTAATGGAGTAAATAAATGCTTGGGGGCAGAGATTTTATATGTTTTATTCTATTGCCTAATTGGTCAAGTTCCCATCCAAATGACCAGGCTTCATTCTTCAAATTCAATTAGAGGATCTGGAGCCCAACAATAAACAATACAGTCCAATGAGCAAGGCTGACCAGTTCATTATTTTAGGGTCAATATTTGCTTGTTGAAGCAAGTCTTAATTGCATTAACAGGATTAAAGATGATGACAAGGATATCGCTGGTTTATCTGTAGCTAAAAAGCAAGCCACATAATAGTGGTTCTGTTGTGATAAGAAGAGTAAACAGTTGTCCTTTAGCTTAACCTGAATGTGACAAAAATACTTTGCTCCCAGTACAAATGAATGAATATAACTCTTTAGGTCAATGGAGCCGTTTTGTTCTTTCTTGTTAATAAAGATATAATGGAGTGAAACATTACGTGGAACAACTTTTTAAAGTTTGTGTTCATTACCTCCTTCTCAGGCTGCCTTAGGGATTGCACACCTGATTGTTATGGCCATGGAAAAAGAAGGTTTACCAAAAGAGAAAGCCATGAAAAAGATCTGGTTGGTTGACTCAAAAGGATTAATAGTTAAGGTAAGAATCTGTCAGTTTTAACTAGAATAAAAATTAGTGTGCCGTTCTGGCTGCCCATCTCAAAGACTACAACTGCTTCCACCCACCCTACCCCAACACCATGTGAAAAGAGTAGCCATTACACATGAATGACCGTGTCGTACAATAATACTGATTATTCTTCTGAAAAAGAAGCTTGTGGCTCAGCTGTAGAATCTGCCTGTGGTGTACGTAGGCCCTCTACAACTCTGTGGATTGTCAGGCCACTTGAATTAGTTTGCATATGAGGCAGTTTGATAGTGACACAACTGAAACACCTAGCTATAGGTCCTTTTACTAAGGGCTATATGTCAAAATGCACACCAGCTGGAAAAAAAAAAAAGAACAAACAATGAAATAGCCCCTCTTTTGCCGCTTTCTCTCAACCAAAGTCTTGAGGGCTTCAATGAGAATTCCTGAAGGGGCTTTAATGGCTGTTACAGTGTTAACTGACAAAGTCATTTCCCCAGCTGTAATAGAGATAACAGGACCTACTTCATAGGTTATTGTGAGAACCAAATAAGACTAAGAATGTGACCATGTTGCTACATAGTTATAAGGCATTAATATTACTTCTACCTTCTGTGCACATTAATCACTCTTCCTTAAACTGCCAGAAAAAATACTTGTAAATCCCCTTTCTACATGGAAATGAATTTTTAAAATAACCAGTGATAAGCATAGGCTTCAGGAATTTAATATAGAAACAAATGTGAATGTGAACAAACTTTCTGGAAAACTATCTTATGTGTATCCAAAGCCTTTACAAGTTTATGCTTCTGATCCAATAGAATTGTAAGAATACGTCCTATAGAAATAGAGATGTACACAATGTCTTTTGGTTTTTTTCTTTTTAAATTTTTATTGAAATTCATTTAACTAACATACAGTATATTTTTAGTTTCAAGTGTACACTTTAGTGATTCAGCACTTTCATACAACACCTGATGTTCATCACAAGTGCCCTCCTTAACCCCCATCATCTATTTAACCCATTCCCCCAGCCACCTCCCCTCTGTTTGATCTCTCTAGTGAAGACAGTTTCTTGGTTTGCCTCTCTCTCTCTCTCTTTTTCTCCCTATGATTTTTGTTTTGTTTCTTAAATTCCAGATATGAGTGAAATCATGGTATTTGTCTTTCTCTGACTGACTTATATCACTTAGTATAATAGTCTCTGGCTCCAGCCACATCATTGCAAATGGCAAGATTTCTTTCTTTTCTATGGCTGAGTAATATTCCATTGTGTGTACATGTACATCTATCTATCTATCTCTACATACATATACGTACACACCACATCTTTTTGTTTTCCTTAAATTTTTTAAAAATTTAAAACCACACATCTTCTTTATCCATTCATCAGTCAGTGGACACTTGGGCTGTTTCCATAATTTGGCTATTGTAGATATGCTGCCATAAAAATTGGGATGCATGTATCTCTTCAAATTAGTATTTTTGTATTCTTTGGGTAAATACCTAGTAGTGCAAATGCTGGATTATAGGGTAGTTCTATTTTTGACTTTTTGAGGAACCTCCATATTGTTTTCCACAGTGGCTACACGAGGTTGCATTCCCACCAACAGTGCAAGAGGGTTCCCTTTTAGCCACATCCTTGCCAGCACCTGTTGTTTCTTGTGGTGTTGATTTTAGCCATTCTAGCAGGTGTGAGATGATATCTAATGGTAGTTTTTTTTTTTTTTTAATTTAAATCCAAGTTAGTTACATATAGTGTAGTAAGGATTTCAGGAATAGAATTTAGTGATTCATCACTTATATAGAACACCCAGTGCTCATCTCAACAAGTGTCCTCCTTAATGCTCATCACCCATTTAGCTCATCCCCACACCCATCACCCCTCCAGCAACCCTCAGTGGGTTCTCTGTATTTAAGAGTCTCTTATGATTTGTCTCCCTTTCTGTTTATATCTTATTTTTTGCTTACCTTCCCCTATGTTCATCTGTTTAGTTTCTTTTAGAACTTTTTTTTTTTTCAAATGTTTATCCATTTATTTTTGAGAGAGAGAGAGCACACAAGCAGGGGAGGGGCAGAGAGGGAGAGGTAGACACAGAATCTGAAGCAGGCTCCAGGCTCTGACCTGTCAGTGCAGAGCCAGACACAGGGCTCGAATCCAAGAATGGCAAGATCATGACCTGAGCCGAAGTTGGATTACCAACCGACTGAGCCACCCAGATGGCCATCTGTTTTGTTTCTTAATTCCACACATGAGTGACATATCTCATAGTAGTTTTGACTTGTATTTCCTTGGTGATGTGTGATATTGAACATCTTTTCACGTGTCTGTTGGCCCATCTGTATGTCTTCTTTGAAAAAATGTCTAGTCATGTCTTGTGCCCATTTTTTTAATTACAGTATTGTTTTTTGGGTGTTGAGTTTTATAAGTTCTTGGTATATTTTGGATAATAACGCTTAATCAGATATGTCATTTGTAAATATCTTCTCCCATTTTGTAGATTGCCTTGTAGTTTTGTTGATTGTTTCCTTTGCTGTTCAGAAGCTTTTTTATTTTGATGAAGTCCTAATAGTTTATTTTTGCTTTGGTTTCCCTTGCCTTAGGGACATATCTAGTAAGAGGTTGCTAGGGCCAATGTCAAAGAGGTTACTACCTATGTTCTTCTCTAGGATTTTGATGGTTTCCTGTCTCACATTTAGGTCTTTCATCCTTTTTGAATTTATTTTTGTGTGTGATGTAATGAACTGGTCCAGGGACATTCTTGTGCATGTTGCTGTCCAGTTTTCCCAACACCATTTATTGAAGAGGCTGTGTTTTTTTCCATTGGATATTCTTTCCTGCTTTGTCAAAGATTTATTGACTTTATAGTTGTGGGTTCATTTCTGGGTTTTCTGTTCTGTTCCATTGATCTATGTGTCCATTTTTGTGCCAGACACATGTTTTATGTTTAAGAATGTTATCACAGCATTAATTGTAATAATGATATGTTTTATCTCATTATAATGGTAATATGCTGTAACCTAAATAGAGGATAACTGTGAAATAATTATGGAATAGCCACATGAATAGAATATACAGGCTTAGAGTTTTTTTGAAAGAACTATAAGTAACATTAAAGGATTAGTACTGTAACGTTAGATGAAAAAAGGAAAACACCATGTTATATGTCACTATTTTGTTTAAAAAACTGAGTTGCATATAGAACTATAGAAGTAAATGTATCAAATACATACTAGTTTAACTCTTATTATTTTTAATGCCTTTCTGTATATTACAAATTCTCCATAGCAATTATGTTAAAGCCAGAAAAAAAATTTTAATTAATATAGATAATATTTTCCTTAAAGAATGTATGAATAACTTTTTGTGACAAATGAAAAATAAGTAAAACAAGACAGGACATACTTTATAACATCTGAAAATCAAATAATAATAATTTTATTAACTTGTAATGTGATTTTTTTATCATATATAAGAAAAACATGAAGTTTAAAATTTCTTGTCTTAGAAACTGCTTTTGCTTTGAAGAATCAGCATAAATAGAAAAAGCTTTGCATTCTGGCCATGCAACATATATTGTGGTCAGGAAATGAGATTTACTGAATGAAATTGCCTCTGGGTCAGGTATTGTACTAGACCCTGGGACTCAGTAAGGCCCTTGATCTTAGAAGGCTTACAGCCTGGTGGGAAAAACTCAAGCCACTATGACTCTACAAGCCTAGTGGGAAAAACTCAAACAAGCCTAGTGGGAAAAACTCAAACAAGTCATTATAACTGTATATGAAAATGTTATAGAAATATGTCCTTGGTGCTAGGGGTGTCGAGGAAATGATGCTTCCACCTGCACTAGAGAGAATAGTGGGAATGTCAAGAAGGGCTCTTAGAAAATGTGTTTCTTCAGCTCATTTTGAAAGGGAGAGTTGGGAGTTTATCTTGAGTCTCCATGGACATCTTAAACGTCTTCTATCTGAAACTGAGGCAAGGGAAGCAGAATGGAAAGTTCACTAGGAGATCTTGGCTGAACTTGAGGATCATGTCTTTCATCTTTCTGTATCTTCAAAGTCCTACATAGTGTCTAGCGCATAATTGACAATAAATGTTTTGTGAAAAAGTGAATTGATTAATGAATGGCCTTCCAGGCAGAAGACCAACGTTTGCAAAAAAAAGATATTTCACTGGGAGAGGCATTTAGAGACTAGGTTTCAAAGGAAACAGATGAACAGTGAGGAAGGCTCTTGAAGCAACTTATTGCTTCAAGCAATTGAAGAAACTGAATGCAGAGGAGTCTTGTGTCTTGTCACTTCTCAGCATTGTTGAAGATGGACTGAAAGGAGGTGAAACTGAAAAAAGGAAACTAGTTACAAAGCTGTTGTAATAATACAGATAAAAATTAATTGGTGCCTGAAACAAAGCAATGATTATGAGGGTGAGTAAAAGACATTTGATTTAGCAGACTTTTAGGAAATAGGATTGTCATACTTAATAGCCCACTAAATATGGGAGGAGGAGAAGGGTAGAATACAGATGGGAACCTAGCAGGACTCCTTGGGTGTCTAGATAAGTGATGTGGCCGTTGTGATAGCAAAGGAATGGAGAACAGACTAAGAGAAAGGTAGTGCAATCCATTTTGGACAGAACAAGTTTAAGGTACCTGCGCAGATCTCATGGTGCTACCCCCTTGGCAATCAGAGGTTACAAGAATGATGCTCAGGATAAGGATCTGGGCTCCTGGAGACAGATTTCCGCATGTAAAAAGTTGGAGCCATGGAAAAAGCCATACACATTGTGCTGTAGTTAGGGATGTAATAGATTTAAGGACCTAAAAAAGTGAGTCTTTGACTGTGGTTTTCTTTTGTGATTTCTAATGACATTTTTATGTGAAATCTTTATAGAAATGTACCGATTTTAGCATCTCAAATAATTTTAATGTAGACTTACTAAACTGGGACTGCAAATTCCATGGATTATAATACTTGGAATAACTGTGAATTTGTTGCCTAGGCCTAATCAGTCACTCTTACCTCATGTCTTTTACTTGCCAAAATAAAGAACTGCATATATTCTGCTTGCCAAGATAAAGTTACATTTTAAAAGGTTGTTATATATTTAACACCTTGTGCACTATTTAATATAAAAGAAACATGAGGCTTCAATTAACCACTTTTTCTTTCAAGTTTTTAAAAAGTCAAAATTATTATGTTGATTTTTGTTGCAGAACTAATAAATCTTAGGATAACTAGTAAATTAATGTATCTTGCTTTCAAGTTTACGTGATTTTTTTTTGTTTGTTGTCCTTTATCTTTAGTACTTTTACAGCCTCTCCTGAGAACCAATCATAATAATTTATTAATTGTACTAACTGGTAATGTAATTGTTTATAATATACAAAAAAAAAATACCAAATTCATGCTTTAAACACATAAAACCAAAACCTAAAAAGGAAACTGTGAGGTTGCCTCATTTATGGAGTTCTGTCATCATCAGACCAGATGATAATTACTCTGACAGGGAAATGCTACCACAGCCTGCTAGGAAGGCCCTGTCTACAGATGCAGAGAGGGGCCCAGTTCAACTCTGGTAAACTAATGACCTGACACAGAACCAGGCCAGTGCAGTGGGCAAACTGTCCAGGTGGGCATGGATTACAAAACAAAGCACTTGTGGAAGAGTTCTTCTAGTGCCTGTGTGTAGGAAGGAATAAATACTTATCAGTAACAATCCATAGTTAGTTTTCTAGACCTGTCCTAGCTCATGAAATGCTAAGCCAAAATCTTGAGGTCTTTGCCGCCTATCCTCTCCAGCCACACCAGGACATCTGAGACTTTGAAAAAGGTAGTAATTCAGTATGGTTAATCATAGCTTCTATCCTGTCCTAAGAATCAGCACAAAATAAGGGAGAGGGGAGATTGAAGAAATAGTAACATTCAAAAGAAATTCTCAGCTATCCATAATATATTTAGTGTAATTAGAGACTCTTGAAAAAAAGAAAGAAACACCATAGGATTTGAGATTTCTAAGAAGTGTCCACGTGCACTTTGCCAAAAGAAGGCAAAAAGCATTTCAGCAAGGGATCCTGGAGAGGGGAATGAACAGAAAAGAAGTCTTCTGTATCCATATCCAACTGATGTGAGTGGCATAAAGAATCTGGATTCCAAATTAGATTTTGAAAGAAGGAGGAAAATGAGCCATTGGTGCAGAAAATAGAAGTCCAAAGGTATAGGCAGTTGCTTTAATATTGCCAGATCTAGAGGTCACATTTCAATAGTTCTTTTCATCTAAACCAGATTGTCACATCAACTTTGAAAACAGTGAAGAAAATACTTGAAGGGCGCCTGGGTGGCTCAGGCAGTTAGTGTCCGACACTTGATTCTGGCTCAGGTCATGATCTCATGGTTCGTGGGATCAAGCCCGTGTCAGGCTCTGTGATTGGGATTCTCTCCCCCTCTCTCTGCCCCTCCCCCTTTCTCTCTCCCACTCTCCCCCCAAATAAATAAGTGAACATTAAAAACAAAGAAAATACTTGAGGGACCTTTATTTTTGTCTTTTGATTCTTCTGTTTTTGGCAAATAGAGTCCTTCAGCAGTGCTAGTATTATCGTTTCATGATTCCTGGCCTTGCTAAGTCAGTGCCAAGAATCGAGCCTTTGGGGGAGAGACTGTGGGTAATCTGTGTTTCTTACTGGCTGGATGTCTTCTGGTCAAGATCTGGCTTCAGTGGCTAGGAGCTGCCAGTGCTGTTGCTACGCCTAAGAAAATGAAGTGTTCACGATGGGCGCCTGGGTGGCTCAGTCGGTTGAGTGTCCGACTCTTGATTTCAGCTCAGGTCATGATCCCAGGGTCGTGGGGTCGAGCTCCGTGTCAGGATCCACAATGAGCTCAGTGTGGAGCCTTTTTAAGATTCTCTCTCTTCTTTCCCTCTGCCCCTGTCCCTGCTCTTCTGTCTCCCTCTCTCAAATGAAAAAAATAAATAAATAAGAAAAGAAAGTAAAGTGTTCATGCTAAGAGTATGCATCTTTGCCTTTCATACAATGTTTATCCATCTTCTTTGTGATTTGCTTCTCATTCCAGGAAATTTAGGGGCTTTAAAGCACATTAAATATTTTTCATTATATCTGAAGTTGTCAGTCAGAAAAGCAGTAATAGAAATCTGTGATTGCTAATTTATGTTATTCTGTAGCTTTTCTTCTTATTAACAGAAAAATCAATTTATACATTTTTTAAAAACGTATCACATATCTTTTTAAAATGCATCTGGTAGAAATGTGACAAATCATTTGGTGCAGTGATTCTAAATATTGGCTGATCATCCTAATTACATGGGAAATTAAAAAAACATATATGTACAGATTCCAGGGCTTCATCCTGGACTTGACTTAGAATAGCTGAAAGCAAGGTTCAAGAATCTGGCTTTCCTGAAGTGAGTCTGGTGCTCATTTGGCTTTGGATCTCGTTCACTTTCATCACATTGTCATCATCACTAACCCAGGCTGCTTTTATAGATGGAGAAATCAACGTCCATGGAAGTATCATAGGGCGTGCCCTAGGTCGTGAGGTGAGGGAAGAGGCTGAGGACTATTGTCCTGAACCTTAGTCCCATGTTCTGTGTCCAGCATTTGTAGATGGCGTTTTCTGTGTCTCACCCGGGAGCTCTTTTTTTTACCCTTCTGAATACCATTACAAGCTTTCAGAAGTAACATGTATTTATTTGCTGTTGGCTCTTAGAATGCATTCTTCTACTAGTTATTTATTCATGTCCCTAGCCAACAAAATTAATCAGAAATTAATGGCATATTGACAGTAATTACAGTTTTGTAGACAATATTATAAAATACATTTAAATTTTTTTTGAATTTACTGTTTTGGATAGTCTGAGACACTGCACTCAGGAAAATATTTTGAATCATTCAGTTAAAAAAATGGGTATCACGTCTCTGTCACTTTCAGTTTATTCAGCGTCTTCTAAATTCATTTTACAACTTGGATTTGCAGGTCCACATTCAATATAAACAGACTAGATCCCCTTTTGTTTGCATTTTGCAGTCCCAGCACAATTCAAAATGTACCAGGTTGAATTCAGTTATTTCAGCTGCTAAGAAATCATTACTTTTTTTTCTTTTCTCGTCTCTTTTGTTTTGTTTGGTTTGGTTTGGTTTGGTTTTTTTTGAGAGAGAGAGAGAAAGTGCCAAGTGCACAAGCAGGGGAGAAGGGCAGAGGAAGAGAAGAATCTAAAGGAGAATCTCCAGGTTGAGCCTGGAGCCCAGTGCGGGGCTCGATCCCACCACTGTGAGATCATGACCTGAGCTGAAACCAAGAGTCCAATGCTCAACCGACTGAACCACCAAGGCTCCCCCAGGCAGTTTTTAAAATAAACAGATCAGTGGCGTCTTTTCCTCTTTCATAGTATTTCTTATTTCCTATTCTTTTGATAATTCTGAAAATGTTACAAATGTTCTTTTCTCTCACAATCCTTTCTGCGAGGTTTCTCCTTTCTGCTTAAAGTAATCCACAGGTTAAGACTGGTTATATTTAACTGTCATTAAAGAAGAAAACATGATACTAGAATGCAGTAATATAACATTTAAAAGCCAGATCCAGGAAGTATGGTCTTTCTTGGCCATATTCATCATTGGTTATTCCTTTGATGGAGTACAGTTTTCAGTCCTGTGGTATGTAAATTTTTTTTTCTTTTTACATTTATTTATTTTTGAGAAACAGAGTGAGACAAAGCGTGACCTGGGGAGGGGCAGAAAGAGAAGGAGACACAGAATCCGAAGCAGGCTCCAGGCTCTAAGCAAGCTGTCAGCACAGAGCCTGATGCGGGGCTCGAACCCACGAACTGTGAGATCATGACCTGAGCCAAAGTCGGACACTCAACCGTCTGAGCCACCCAGGCGCCCCTCAGTCCTGTGGTATATAAAGGGGAAGCAAGAGTGTCTGCGAGTTCACTTGAGCCACCTCACTGATAGGGAAGAGAGATGGGTTCAATTAGAACAGATTCAAAATATCTGGGTTCCTCACCTGGGAAAGGAAGACTGTGATTCAGTATCTCTTTTCAAATACACAAAAGATCATTTAAGGGCAATGGCACAGAATTGAACAAAAGGAAATTATATAATAAGCAGGAATTCAGGAATTAAAAAAACACCATTGTTTAAGGATAGAACAGTGGTAAAATTTACATTACTATGAATCTTAAAAACGTACAGGGGCACCCATATAGCTCAGTCAAACATCCGACTTCAGCTCAGATCTCGTGGCTTGGGAGTTCGAGCCCTGCGTGGGACTCTGTGCTGACAGCTCGGAGTCTGGAGCCTGCTTCGGATTCTGTATCTCCCTTTCTCTCACTGCCCCTCCCCCACTTGGGTTTTCTCTCTCTCTCTCAAAAATAAGTAAAACTTTTTAAAAACCATATAGACACTTTCTTGGTTTTAATGTTTGGTCATTGGCCTTCCCAGAAGATAAGGGCTTCTCAAGGCAAATTTGCCTCCTGATGGTGTGTGTACTATTTTCAGATACAAAATGAAGAGACTACTAGCCTAAAGATATGTATTAGTTAGATTTTAGGTTAAATTGCTCTCCAAGGAGAGCCCAAAATATGTTAACCCAAACAAGTTAAAATGTATTTGTCATCTGATAGTATAGAGGTGGGCAGAGCAGAGTCATCTCCGTGTCCATCATCTATCTCTGGGAAAGCAAAGAAGCTTTCCAGGTGTCACCATCACAGCCACCTGGGGAGAGAGGGTGGGGAATGGACTGGGGTGGGAGGGTGTGTGTGTGCTGCATCAGAAGGTGCACACCTCACTTCCACTCCACCCTTTCCAACAGAGATAGTCTCATGCCACTCTATGTTGCAAGGAGGCTAAGAAATATAGTCTCTGCCTGGGGAACAATGTGGTTGGCTAAAACTGGAAAATCTTATCATTAAAAAGGAACGAATGAAAAAAGTTTCAAAAAAGAGATTGTACACTTAAAAATTTAAAATTTCATACTGTGTTTTCACAGTAATGTAATTATTTTTAAAGGATAGCATGAAGTGCCTGGCTGGCTCAGTCAGAAGAGCATGTGACTCTTGATCTCCAGATCATGAGTTCGAGCCCCACACTAGGTGTAGAGATTACAAAAATAAATAAATAAACTTAAAAAAAATTAATTAAAATTTAAAAAGGAGAGCATGAATATTGATGGACAATTAGAATTCTCTACCATGGCATGAAAAGAGTTTCAGAATTTGGATATAAAAGTAATATGACATTTTCAGACACTATAGTAAACTTATTGAATTGTATTCGCATAATACTTTGTCTGGTGGAAAATCGAAAAGACCAGAAAGCAAACCCTGTGACATGTTGTTTAAGAGTTACGCGTCTTCTCAGTAGCCCTCAAGATTACATAGCATTGCATTGAGGTGACTCTAGCTATTTTGGAACAGGTGAATAATTATCCTGAGATCTCTTTCTCTGTTAGGGAACCTAGCACACGTTAAACAAGTTCTCTTGTCCATAAAAACATTCTGAAATGCAAATCTCCAAACCTTAGAAGAAGTAGACACAGGGCCAAATGTTCAGGAGTAGTTGTAATACACATCTGCATTAGCAAGGAACTGCTGAGGCTGTGGACTCAAGAATCAGTGTCTTAGCCACAGACAGGAAGCTGCCAAATATGGTGGCTGCCGCCACCACCATTACTCAGCACACCTGTGGGTGGTAGGCTAGATACTAGAGACCACTGCTTTTGCCTAAAAACAAACAAGCACTACCACACGCTTCCAGAAGAGCCACATGGCTTCTACTTCAGGATGTGCGTTTTCTCCTTCAGGGTCCTACGAAGGTACATCAGCGTGGTGACTGCTGTGTCAGAAGTAGAAAGTCAAGCTTCAAGATATAGTTTAGCCCTTTAACCTCAAGTGTACAGGAAGCCACACTAGAAGCAATTTAGAGTTCTGTGGTATTTGCCATATAGAGCCTCAGGTAGATGTTAGTCTAACATCTTGCCTTTGTACTTGATATTGAGTATATGCATTTCTGGGAAAGAGCAACAAGCCAAAACTCTGTTGTGTTTATGTTGGAAGCTAAAAGTTATTATTCCCAGGAAATATGTCTCACTGAGCTGCAACTTTATTGAATACCTGTTCTAGAAATTTCACTGTAGTGAGAACAAAAATAGTCATGAATTTTAGCTTATATTACTTCCAGAAATAGTTTAGAAATAATTTATATAGTTAAATACTGTAACCATCAAATGGTTCCAAGTTCTTATTCCTACCCACAACCAGAATTTTTCATTCTTTTCCAATAATGCAAGATTTTTTTTTTTTTTTTTTTTTTTTTTTGCCAAGTAACTAAGCAGTAATAAGAGCATTGAGGATTGCAAAAGCATTCTTTTCATTAAATCATTTCAGGGAAAGGAACCTCTTATTCCCAAAGCAGCAAATAGTAATAATGAGTAAAAAGAAATGATGGAATATATAATCAAAATTTAAATTATCCTCTGTATCACTCAGCTATTGCTGAATTATCAAAGGCTACAGTATCTCAGTGACATACAGCAATAATGATTTATTTCTCACACACCTGAGGGTCAGGTGGAGCAGCTCTGATGATGTTGGCGGGGTGGCTCTAAGCTGTAGTTTGGGTCCAGGTCTTTTTCACAAGGTTCTCATCTTCAGTGGACCATCAGGCTACCTAGGTTATGCACGTTAAAGCACAAATGGCAAAGGCACAAGAGAATGAGCAGAAACACCAGTTACTCTTAAGGCCTAAGGTTGGCACACTTTCATTTCAGCGTACATTTTATTGACCAAAGAGAATCACATGTTCAAGTCCAAAGAGAAGGGGTGGGAAAGTATAACTTCTTTTTGTGGAAGGAACTGTCAAGTTACATTGTAAAGAACATTGACACAGGAAATGGATGCTGAGGAATTGGGGCCTAAATTGAAGTCTTAATTATCAAAATATTTAGAGGAAATTCTGTGGTACTCCAAGGCTTCTGTTTCTTTCATTTGTGACTAATAAATTATCATTAAGCCTAGCCTTTGTTTATATACTAGGATAACGTTTAATTAATCTCCATAATTGAGGTATGTAAATGAAATAGACTTCCTGGCTGAGAAGATAAGAGAGGGGAGGAGGATGCTACCAGGTAGCTCCTCCCCCCAATTTGGTGAGAGTTGTAAACATTTCAGTGTTGTCATAGATTTCTTTATATTATTAAAAAGCAATTTAAAAAAATCTTGTCTCATAAATACAGTGTTTACTCATGGAATCAGTCTAGGTTTGCATAAACTACTTGTTAGACCCATGACTAATTTTAAAAAACCTATGATAATAGGTAGGTTTTATTGATAAAAGTGGCAACTGAATTTATATGATTTTTGACTTTTTCTTCATAAAGAAGATGAATAAGAATATGGTCTAATATACTCAATATTACTGGAGACTAGTCAGGAATATGAAATAGTAATCTTCAAATTTGATTCTGAATGAAATAAGATTTTTTATCGATATATAATTGATGTATAAGTTTGTGTCAGTTTTAGGTATACAGCATAATGATGCAAAACTTGTATATATTGCAAAATGATCACCACAGTAACTCTAGTTAACACTTATCATCACACATAGTTACAAATGTTTTTTTTCTTGTGATAAGAACTTTTAAGATCTATTCTCTTAAAAACTTTCAAGTATACAATACAGTACTAACTATAGTTGCCAAGCCGTACATTATCCCCAGGACTTACTTATTTTGTAACAGGAAGTTTGTACCTTTTGACCACCTTCACCCATTTTGCCCTCTGTCCCCCAACTCCTCACCTCTGGCAACCACCAATCTTTTCTCTGAATCTGTAAGTTCAGGCTTTTTTTTTTTTTTTGGTTCCTTTTTTAATTTCTACATATAAATGAAATCATATAGTATTTATCTTTCTTTGTCTGACTTATCTCACTTGGCATAGTGCCCTCAAGGTCCATCCATGTTGTTGCAAATGGCGATATTTCATCATTTTTTGTGGCTGAATAATATTTTGTGTGTGTGTGTGTGTGTGTGTGTGTGTGTGTGTGTGTCTTGTTTTTAATCCATTCATCCATCTATTCATGGACACTTAGGTTGCTTCCATGTCTGGGCTCTTGTAAATAACGCTGCAGTGAACATGGCATACAGGTATCTTTTCTATTTAGTGTTAAGATTATTTTTCACAGTGTCTCAGAAGAAAAGGTAGGATAAATAACTTTTTAGAATGCAGAAGTGACTAACAGTAAATTCTATTCTTAGGAAGCTATTCACTCTAATATCCTGCTCATAATAGAAAACAGTAATATAGAAACAGCACTTTACAGAAGACTGTAAGAAAATATACCAAAATTATAGCTGTTGGTATTATGACTTTTTTTCTTCCTCACAATAATTTTAATTACAACAGCTAATGTTAAGCTATTGTTAAAAACTGGCACAATCCTGGGGCGCCTGAGTGGCTAGGTTGGTTGAGTCTCCAACTCTTGATTTCAGCTCAGGTCATGATCACAGTTTGAGCCCTGCATCGGGCTCAGCACTGACAGTGTGGAGCTTGCTTGGGATTCTCTCTCTCCCCGCCTCTCTCTCTGCCCTTGCTCTCTCTCTCTCTCTCTCTCTCAACAGCAAATAAGTAAACATTAAGAAAACTTGCACAATCCTAAGTACTTTAGATGTATTGTTTGATTTAATTTGTAAACAACCTGATGAGGTAGAAATTCTTTCTTTCTTCCTTTTTCTTTTTTTCCCTCCCTCCCTGATTTTCTTCTTTCTGTTGAGGTATAGTTGGCACACAGTGTTACATTAGTTTTAGGTGTACAACATAGTGATTCATCAACTAGACTGTGCTGTGTGCTCACCACAGGTGTAGCTAACATCTGTCACCATACAACACTATTACGATACCATTGACTATAATTCCTATGTGGCACGTTTCATCCCTGATTTATTCATTTCATAGCTGCGATCCTCTACCCCCAGTCCCCTTCACCCATTTTTCCCTCCCTCCTCCCCTCTGGCAACCATCACTTTGTTCTCTGTATTTGTGGGTCTCTTCCTGCTTTTTTGTTTGTTCATTTGTTTTGTTTTTTTCAATTCCACATATAAATGAAATCATATGGTATGTGTCTTTCTGTGTCTGACTTACTTCACTCAGCATAATACCCTCTAAGTCCATCCAGGTCATAAAGGGAAAAACCTCATTTTTTTTATGGCTGAGTATTGCTCCTTTGTATATTTATTACCACATCATCTTTAAGGTAGAACTTACCATCTTTATTTTACAGATGAGGAAGCAAGTGCAGCAAATAGGTTCATATGCTGCAAGTGATCTGTAATTCACATGTACAATATTTTAAAAATGGAAATAAAATGATAATAACCTTTTAAAGCGAGAAAATTGTACCATCTTTAGAGCAACAATTTGTAAACAACCTGACCTATACCATTTGTAAAGCTTTTTCTCCAGGACTGTACCGTGCTGTATTATTGGAAAGACTGAGTTCCAGGGCCTTCCTTGGGCAAGTCCTTTAATATCTCTGAGCCTCTGTTTTCTCATGTGAAATGACTCTAATTACTTGCCTTACTTCTTAAAATTGTTGAGGGGATCATATGAAATATGTGAAAACAACTTGTAAGTCAAAGTACCATATAATATTAGGCAGTGATTTATTACTTTAAGTCAAGATAAAAAATTTGCAGCTAGAGGGGCACCTGGGTGGCTCAGTCAGTTGAGCGTCGATCTCTGCTCAGGTCATGATCTCGCAGTTCGTGAGTTTGAGCCCCACATCAGGCTGTCTTCTGTCAGTGCAGAGCCCACTTGGGATCCTCTGTTTCCCATTCTCTCTGCCCTTCCCTTGCTCGCGTATGCGTGCTCCTTTCCTCTCTCTCAAAAAATACATAAACATAAAAAAATTTGCAGATAGAGAATTATAATTAGATGTTCCCTAGATAACACGATGACACATTCATAGTCAAAACATTAACATAAAAATATTGAAAGCTAGTACTTATTTAGAAAATCAAGCTATGGTATAAATATGGCCTTGAGTTCAATTTTTACTCAGTGGTACATGAATTGGGAGTGTTGTGACTAAAGCCAACTCTGCATTCTAAGACACATTTAATACAAATAATGTTTAGTAAATGATATCTTTATTTAAATGACATTTTGCACTATCATTTATTAGTGCCAGTTTCTCATAAATGTCTGTAGAGTTAGGATTTTAATATTAAATAATATTTAAGAAAGGGAAAGACTTGTTTGTTCACTGCTCATCCCCATTGCCTAGAATATTGAGAAATAAGTATTTGTTGAAAGATTGAATGAAAGAATACTCCAATAATTAGAGAAGAAAATTTAAGAACAGGTGTAATACATGATACACAAAAATGTTAAGCACAAATACTCATAATATGTGTAATATTCTGAAATTTCATTGGCTCACAAACGTTTGGCAGATTTAACATTTCTTTGTATTTGCCTTACTTAGGGACGTGCTGCCTTAACACAAGAGAAGAAGGAATTTGCCCATGAACATGAAGAAATGAAGAACCTAGAAGCCATTGTTCAAGAAATAAAACCAACTGCCCTCATAGGTAAACTGCTCCCTCTTTCCCATAAACCCAACCCAACCCCATTTTGGCCTGATTCATTTTCTTAATTGATTTTTGAGGCATAATTTAGCTTTTTGAAATTTTGACCTTTGGAATTCACAAACAAAATCACACGTTCACTGAATCAACAGTACCCCATGGACACTTAGATTTGTAAATTTCGTACTGTGTTCTCAGTCCTATCAGCTGAAGTGTGTAGCCCCCTCTGCTAACTCTGTCAACCTGTCAATCCTTGGCAGATTCAGCCTTTCCCAGGCTTGATTGCTCCAGATACACACTGGTTCTCAAATGGGAGTGACTTTGCCCCCAAAGAAACATTTGGCAATGTCTGGAGATGTTTTTGGTTATTACAACTTTGGAAAGGGTTGGGGGAGGGGTGGTCAGGGCCACTGACATCTAGTGGGTAGAGACTGGAGATGGTATTCAATACCCTACAGTGCACAGGAAAGCACCCCTTCCCCCCCACACAAAGAATTATCTGACCCACAATGTTCATATCCCAGAGGTTGAGAAATACTGCACTAACTACTAGACCCTCCCTGAAGACAGGGAGACCACATCTATATTCCTCATAGCACTTAACACAGTGCTTACACAGTGCATGTGCACATATGATGTTTAATATAGTCAAATTTAATGTGGTTAAAAAAACTCAGAGGAGGGTATGAAACTTTGTACCTTATTTTGCGTGTATAGAATGTCAGTTCTTACTTTGTATCATAATCCACTCCTGGAAGTTCTTGTAAATATGACAGTATTGAGAACAATGATGATAATCGTAACAAAAACAAATACTCCATCGCAGAAACTGTAATAAGCCTTGTTTTTTACAAAATACATTGTATCAGGATTTTTCTCCATTTCCATCATGCTAATTGCTTTATCCTTTGTCAGGATTCTTTCAGTGAGTGATACTGCAGTTTTACAATTGAATTGGATGGTTGTCTTAAGTGTTAGCACTGGTTTATAAAAAATAATTACTTTATAACCTGAGAGACTGGAATATACTCCTAGAATTATTTATAGAGGGATAATATATATTAGGCACATTTTAATTTCCTGTAATCAGTGTCTGTCATCAAAATACCTAGTGATTTGATCACTGACTCGGTGTATTATGAGCCAAATGTTAGATCTGTGTTGTTTTGTATAGATACTTGGAGATTTGTAACCCTAAAGGTTGTTGGCATTAACAAACGTATCTCTTTCTGTCACTGTTAATGCAGATCTTCTATATTTTGTTTAGGGTCTATCAGAAAGTGACCTGACCTGTCTCATTGTCTTGAGGGCATGGACGTCTTACTTCACTAACCGCTGATAGTCTATTCACTGGTTTCTCATTTCTACATCAGGAGTTGCTGCGATTGGTGGTGCATTCTCAGAACAAATTCTCAAGGACATGGCTGCCTTCAATGACCGACCTATTATTTTTGCATTGAGTAATCCAACTAGCAAAGCAGAATGTACTGCAGAGCAGTGCTATAAACTAACCAAGGTAAAGCAAAAGTGTAACTTCTCTCCCCCTCCTCCAGTCCGCAGCTCTGCCAGTGCTGACACAGGGTCTGATATTTTAATACTCTAATTCTTAATCATTATGGAGGAACCAAGGACATGTAAGATTCTTACTACTTAATTTAAAAGTTAAACAACCAAGATTGAAAGAAAAGTGAATAGGTCAGAGGGGTTAAGAACTGTTTCCTCTTCTAGAATGTTGTTGTGTAAATCCTCCTCTTCAGTAAAACAAACTTTGTAAAGTTTATTGATAATTTTTTCAAGTGATTTGGAAGCATTTAACACTTAAATATAAAAGCTAAAAAGGAAAAATTTCGATGCTAGATGCTTATTAAAATAACTTTTAACTAGCTATTTCTGAACGTTGAAGCATACCGTATAAAACCTCAGTCTTATTTTTGTTTTGCTAAATCCTGGGTTTGGATTTTGATGCCATGGGTGGTACATTTGGGCAGCTATTTTGACATCTAGCCAGTTTGGGATAGAAGTCCTTGAAGCTTCAACACTTTACTGTTTCCAAAAAAGTGGCTTATTTTATACTGTGTTTGTATTAACATATATTTGACTGATAGGTTGACAATAGCCTTTTTTCCCTTCAAAGACTTGAAAATGTCATTATAACGAAACGGAGGTTGAATCATATATATCTAACACTTTTATTTTGGAAAGAAATCCAAAATGCACTAGAAAAGGCAAACATGACACAAAGTTAGGTCACTCTGCACAAATCAGAAATTGATGGCTTTACTTCCTTAATAGTATAACCTTAAATGCTCATTACTAGAATTAATGAAATGTTGGCAAGGAGCCACTCCATTGTCTATCTCTCTTAATTTGGGATGGCATCAGTGTCCTCAATAATTTTAATTTTCAGCCCATCTGCAGATTGGGAAATTTGTCTGACATCCTTCAGTAGTCCTCAAATTTTTAAAGGGGGAAGAAAAAAAAAAACCCTTTGAGCAATAAAATTGTAGCATGGTGCACAAATAATAAAATTTTAGCATAGTAGACAAATAACAAATAAGTGGTTTTGTAGTTATTTTGTCATATATCTCAACAGGTGTCAAGAGTTTATAGACTCACTGGTTATAGAAATAAACACAGTTAGCCAAATTTGTATAATTGTGTTTTTAAATTAAAAAATTTTTTTTAATGTTTATTTATTTTTGAGACAGAGCATGAGTGGGGGAGGGGCATAGAGGAAGGGAGACACAGAATCTGAGGCAGGCTCCAGGCTCTGAGCTGTAAGCACAGAGCCCAATGCGGGGCTCGAACCCACAAACCATGAGATCATGACCTGAGCTAAAGTTGGACACTTAACCAACTGAGCCACCCAGGTGCCCCGTAATTGTGTTTTTAAATTTGAATGTGTCTGATATAAATGACCTAAACTCTTTCTTAATCATCTTGCATGATGTTCTGTGTTGTTAAAAAAAAAAAAAGGATATAAAATTGAAAGTCATTTTGAGGCTGAAAACTTAAAACACTGGTTTAGCTAAAGGATACAGAACAGGCAAAGGTCTGTCTGTGCTGGATGAGTCTCTGCTGCTTTAGGCACAAGGGAAACGTTGTCAGGAAAGGTTAAAAATAGAAATACAGGAAGATTATTGAAGCATGAAAAACTATAATCCAGAAATAGTATGAAGAGATTTTCTTCTCCATATTAACACTCCATGTACACAAGAATGTTTAGCTGTCATTTACTGAATGCTGTTCTCCTTAAAATATGATGATTATAAAACAATAGGTAGGAAGTGAAAGCAGGGAGGGAGATAAATGAGCTTATATATCATGTTGCAGGTCTTTTTCTTAAATATATGTGTGTATACATATATGTATATATATATATAAAATAAGTTACGTTAGAAAGTTGCTTGTAGGGATGCCTGGGTGGCTCAGTTGGTTAAGCCTCTGACTTTGGTTCAGGTCATGATATCGAGGTTTGTGAGTTTGAACCCCAAATTAAGCTCTGTGCTGACAGTTCAGATACTGGAGCCTGCTTCAGATTCTGTCTCTCTCTCTGTTCCTCCCTGGCTTGTGCTCTCTCTTTCTCTCTCTCTCAAAAATAAACATTTTTAAAAAATTAAACTGTGTAGATCCCTAAACTCTAACATAAAATGTCATACTTTCCAATACTCTAATGTTAACCTATCATTTTTTTCAGCTTCAGATGTCTGTAATCTGAACCCCATATAGAAATGGTTGATAGGCTTCTGGGTTGGACCACTGCAGCGAATAGAGTGGTGGTCTTGGGTTTCCTGTGCTTTACACACTTCTCTGAGGAGTAGAGAGGGAGGCAGAGAGTAGTAGTAATCAGCCACTCCAGAACTTACTGCCAACATCATAAAAGCTTGCCCAGACTTATTAGAGGGTTAATGAAAATTGGTCTTCTTTCTAAATGCTCAGTACTCTAACTGTGGGGTAGTTCTGTTATGATACATTTCTTTTAAAATACCGTGCTTCTTTTTAAAGTTAGTTGTGTGTCTGTGTTGTAGGGGCGTGCAATTTTTGCCAGTGGCAGTCCTTTTGATCCAGTCACTCTTCCAGATGGACGGACCCTATATCCTGGCCAAGGAAACAATTCCTATGTGTTTCCTGGAATCGCTCTTGGTGTTGTGGCTTGTGGACTGAGACATATCACAGATGAGATTTTTCTCACAACTGCTGAGGTATTGTAAACTCTGTGTTCACCAAGGCTGTAAAACACCAGATGAGCTCCATGTGGGTTAATGATTTATTTATTTATATAGCATCTCAGCTCACTCCCTATAAGGTACAAAGTCCGAAGAAGAAAAAAATCTCTCCTAGTGGAGAATAAGGGGTCGGTAGCAGGTTCACATTGGAGTCACGAGTAAAAGACTATTTTTCAGTAGCCAGTAAAAAAACTGTTCTGATCTCTTACAAGGAACTCGTTTTTGTCTTCATACTTCCAATCAAATTCTGTGACAGTAGTGACACAATTGAAAATACTGTTTCCAAATCATAATGCAGCGACCAATGTTTCTCCAAACTTTCCTAAATAACAGCATTTTGAAGGTTTAAAATGAAAGTCTGATTTGGTATAGTGAAGAAATGTGTATCATTGAGGGTACAGGGCAGAAAACAGAAACTACTCTAATATTTTAAGCAGAAAGAAAATTATAACAGGGAATTAGCGTTTTTGAACTCATTAAAAGGATACATGTGGGTTTGAATGTGGGCCTTCAGGAAAGATTCTCCAAACATCACACAACAGACCCAGTAGGAACTGGTGAGCTGTTCTTAAGAAGTGAAGGATCTGAAACCTTACCTTAGTTGCAAGCTAATGAGTTAGCCTGCCACAGTTTCATGGATGCTGGCAAAAGACCCAAAACCCTTAGGTCGGAGACAAAGACTTTATTACTTATGGCACAAGACGTACCATAAACTTCAGGTTCCCATCAGTTCCCTTTCCTCCCCACACTTCAGGGGGACGATACAGTGATTTGGCACATATTTGTAAAATCATGAGCTTTTGATAATCAGAATGTTCATCTGGTTGATACCTTGTTTGAGCAGGATGCAGTTCACGGATGAGAGATTTGAGTGAATTTCTTCTAAAATGAGACCACTGTACAACATGGTAACTGAACTGAACCAAATAAAAGTTGATTAAAATTCAGATATTTTCAGCTTGCGAACATACTGTGCTTTCTGTTTTGAAGAGGAACTCGGAGAATATAGATGGAGTCTTCTGTTATTGTTGTGGTCTAAGGAGTATAATCCCAGTGTTTAGCGCCTGGCATCATTCTGTGAGAACAGATATCGAAGCTGTAATATCCTGCTCTTTTCTTTGTCTTCCCTGCAGTAGAAGCATCGCAGCTGGTGTCCCAGAGTTTCTTTATCTCCTAAAATCTTGTTACACATAAGTAGATATCTGCTCACTAAGGGAGCTTATCAAAGCTGTTCACACATTAAGAAAAATATAATTATTGTTCTACATAACAGACACATCAAAGGGGGGGGGAGATCTTCTGCTCAATGTAGCCCATGTTTGCTTTCCTAAATAACTCCAGCACCATCTAGTGACAAACTCCATGAAAAAAAAAATCCTTCCATTTACCATCCAGGCAAAGTAATAAATACTATCAAAAAACTTTGAAGAAAAAAGAAAATGTAATGTCAGCAGTGCCCTTCTTGTAGCTAGTGATCTCTCTGGCTACCTCTTCTGGCCTTTCCACTGGTTTTCTCTTAGGCTTCAACACAACAGTCTTGTTTTTCACACCACCTCATTGTTTACTTTGTCTTCTTTCCATGTCCCTTTTAACTAAGAGCTTTTTTCTAGCATTGATTTTGTTGTTGTTGTTGTAACTTTTTCCCCTTTTTTCTTATGCTTTCAGAGATTTCATCCATTCTCTGGGTTCCATTATCTTAAGTCTAAAAGTGGCCAAATCTGTGTCTCTAGTCTCATCTTGTAACGTGTCTCCAGTTGCTTTTTCTTAAACACAAAATGCATAAAACCATACTTTGCACCTTCCTTCACCCTCAGTATTTGCACTGCATTTAGTGATAACTCCTTTCTAAGTAGACACCAAAGCTTAGAAGCCTGTCATTCTTTCATTCTCCCTCATCCCAAAGCTTCAAACACAACATGCAGGCACACACCTGTATAACTGCTCTATTATCCTGCCTGCAAAACTCTGAGAACTATTCACCTATCTAAGCCTCTCCTTCTGTTAACTTCACTCCCCACCTCATGCTTGAATCCTTTGGTGACTACCATGGCTCATCTTGAGAAAATTAGGCTTAGGAAGGTTAATTAATTTGCCTAAATTCAACCAAATAGTAATTATTGCAGTTAGAATTTGATTATAGACCTACCTCACATCACAGCCCGAGCTTTCAACCACCATGCTGTTACAACAAAGAGGATTCTGGCTTTCCTGGTACCCTCACAACCTTCTGAACCTCTGCTAAGAGCACTTAGTACTCCCTTGGGTCAGCCCTCCTGGGAACATACTCCTCGCCTCCTGTCCACATCTGAGAGGCGTGTCTGGCTGCCTGTCCTTATCCCATTCCTCCTGAACCACCTGCTCTGTGTTCTCTCATCTGCCTCACCCCACCCCTTTCTGAGGTCTGTGTGGAGGACACTAGAGATGGTCACCACAGACAACAGCATCTGGAGGAAACTTTGATTCATTGAAGTCACTGGATAACTGAAAATCCAGCTGCTGTAACATTGCCAAAATGAAACGAAGACAGATCATTTGAAAGCGGACACAGTGTAGAGAGACACCAGTGACATATCAAAAGCAGCAAATAGTTTTTGAGTGAATGAGGTAATAGGTGAGAGCAACGTTAAGACTCTTGTATACGCTCCCCTTTTCCCCCAGGTCAATCCCTTCCATGTTAGTGATTTCATTCCTAACATGAGGCTCCCCTGGTCACGTGTTTGCTACTTGGCTCTGTTCTATGGTGTCTCGGTTCTCTCTCTGTGTGACAGGCATACGTGGAGAGCAAAGATTCAGACTGATTCTAATTTACTCAGCCATCTTCTTACTGTCCCCGGTCTCTTTAAAATGATATCATGCAACATTCTAGACAAGAAGCAATAATGCTGGACCCCAATGGTGAGAGGAACAGTATACCTCTTATCTCATAGAAATAATTTGCAGTTGATTGGTTATAGAACTTGCCTCCACCTCAAAAAGCTTTCATATTGTAGAGCTAGATCTGGCCCCCAAAGCTATTTTACTTCCATTCTGCCATGGTGACTGCCCCTCTGTTCTTTTAAAAGTGAAATAGCTAAGAGGGCTCAACCTGGGCTCAGTCGGTTGAGCGTCTTACTCTTGATATCCTCTCAGGTCATGATCTCATGGTGGTGAGACCGAGCCCTATGTCAGGCTCTGTGCTGAGTGTGGAGCCTGCTTGGGATTCTCTCTTTCTCTCTCCCTGTGCCCCTCCCCCATCCGCTTGTGTGTGTGCACGAGTATGCGTGTACAAGCATGCATGCTCTCTCGAAATAAATAAATAAACATTAAGCAAAAAGTGAAATAGCTAAAACATACCGAACATTTACTTTCTCAGACAATGTGGTACATTCCTTACTGGCATTTATTTTGTTTAATCTCATGAATTAGGAATTGTTAGTAGTCTTCTATCGCCAAAGGGAAAACTAGGCTTAGGAAGGTTAATTAATTTGCCCAATTCAAACAAACAGTAATTATTGCAGTTAGAATTTGAATATAGACTTACATCACATCACAGCCTGAGCTTTCAACCACCATGCTGTTATATCCGTTCAACATTGTGCTACTCATTTTTTCTCTATCCAGTTAAATAACAGTACTAGATACCTATACAGGTTTTTGCTTCAACATCTAAGAAATGCCAATGATTTGAATCTGCTACAGATCCTTTGCAGAACAACAAGAAGTAACAGGATTTTGTAAGCAGCCTAAATTCAATGGGGCATCAACATAAAATGGTTTTATTTTTCCTGACAATCACTGTTTTGAATAATTCTCCATCAAGTCTTTCTTTTCTTTCGCTTAATGGCATCTCAGTAACTTTTAATTCCATTTCAATTCACCCATTCTTTTAACAAGTATTGATTAATACCTGCTATGTGCTACTCATTATTCTGGGTGCTGGGGAATATATCAGTGAACAATAATTAAACATCTGTTCCATTCAGAATCAGTATCCAATTCAGATATCATCTCTTGTTCCTTCAGTACAAGAGGCCTGCCGCAGCAGCTGGCTGAGAGCCCCTTCTCTTTTATTATTCTCCCATCCCAGCATCTTGAGGGACTCAGGGAAAAGAGCATGTCTGGGCTCTGAACACCTCCCCTTTCTTACCAAGGCCTATTTCTTCAAATGTGTTGGAAACAGAAAGGAAGGGTATGGAAAAGGACAAACATGCCCTGTCCTTTCCTTTCCTTTCCCTTTTCCTTTCCTTTCCTTTCCCTTTTCCTTTCCTTTCCTTTCCTTTCCTTTCCTTTCCTTTCCTTTCCTTTCCTTTCCGTTCCGTTCCGTTCCGTTCCGTTCCGTTCCCTTTCCTTTCCTTTCCTTTCCTTTCCTTTCCTTTCCTTTTTTTAGAGAGCATATGAACAGGGGACAGGGGTAGAGGGAGAGGGAGAGAGAATCCTACGCAGGTTCCATGCCTAGTGCAGAGCCCAACACAGGGCTCTATCCCACGATCCTGGGATTATGACCTCAGTCAAAGTCAAGAATCAGACATTTGACCCACTCAGCCATCCATCCAGGCACCCCAAACATGTCTTTTATTAACTCTCCACTTTTTTAGGCCATTGAACCATCTGAGGCAGGAGCCCATATCTGGCTTTCTCATGGGGTATGTGTACAAGAGTTTAGAGGACCCTTTGGGGCCCTCTGTGGCATGACATGAGAGATCTGGTTCCAGTTCAGCCTTCTCCCCTTGCTCAGCTTGTGAGATCCTCCTCTGCAGTGGTAACTTGGCTTGGAAGCTCATGCCTTCTGGGGATACAGGCTCCTCCCCAAGCAACCCCCCCCCACCCCCCTTTCTATCTGATTCTCCTTTCCCATCCTCTTCACCTCTGCTTACATAAACATGTCTGTAACTGCTCAGGCTAAGTGAGGAATAGAATGCCAAACTCTCCTTCTTGAGGGCACCTCATGCTTTCAAGAGAGGGCAGTGTGCAAGAAGAAGAGGGGGAGAGAAGCCACTGCATTACCCACTAGACTATGGTTCTAGTGACTCTCCCTGATTATCCCCATTGCAGCCTTCTGAAAAGGGGTGGCTGTGTTTGTAGGGCGGCAGGGCTGATTCCGCCCCCTCTTAGGTTCTGAGGGATGTGGCAGTCCTCACGTATTTGGTGGCTTCATTATAATGTGGAACACTTAATTCCATTTCTTCTAGTGTTGGGGGCCCTGATCACCAATTCTGGGGCCAAGGAAAAGTTTTGCTCAACATCCTGTTATAAAGGCAAGAAATAAAGGACTGAACAATGTCTTTATTATAAAATTCTTTGTGATCAGCTTTCTGTAATTATAATTATATATTTTACATAATATGTAATGTAATATTAATCAAATAGCAGTTGTACTAGTAACTTCATCCTGCTCTCCCCCCACCCCACACTCCTGCCTAAATATCCTTGTTCAGAATATCCTCAGTCACCCATAGAATTTAACCAAAATTCCTTAATTTGGCATTGACAGTGCTCCAGTCCTTATTCTCTATTTAGATCCCCCTCTGCTCCCCCAGATCAGGACACTGGGGATCACTGAGTCCAGCTCATACATCTCTGCCTTTGGTCTGAATCTGTCTTCTTTCTGGAGTGTCCAGCCCTTCCCTTTTGTCTGACTCCTAGCTCTCCTTCAGTCCCATACTAAGCTGTCTCCACTGTACTTCTGGATTTCTTAACGCTCACATTTCACCTTTGACCTAGGCTGTCCTCTCTTTCAGTATTCCCTTTTTCTTCCTCACTAACTTCTAACTTTCTCAAGGGCAGGAACTGCTTTTTTATCCTCTCTTGGTGTTATACTTGCTCAGTGTCTTTCATATTTGCTGATGGCAGTAAAACAATTGCAGAAATAATTTCATGATTTAAAAATCTAACATATTAAGAGATAGTGAAAAATACGTGTTTGCTTATGCAAAATGTTTCAAATGAGGAAGATTTTCTACTTCCTGTCTGCACCCTCAGGTCTGTTAAATAATAGAGCCAGCCACATACTGCTTTAGACTTGCCACACTGAAATACCTAATCAAAGTCTTAGAGCTGGAGGGAACTTCACAATTGCTGAGTCTACCTCTGTGCCCCAGAAGGTTCAGCAAATAACTTAGCATATAGAACTTTATTGTTGAACCGCTTGAGAGCAACTTACAGTATCATGTCCCTTTACCCCTAGATATTTCAGGACATTTTTTTATGTGATCTCTGTACCATTTTCAATTCAGGAACTTTAACACTGATAGAATATTATTATCTAATGCACAGTCCGAATTCAAATTTCACCAATTATCCATTAGAAAAGGTCTTTATAGCCTCTAGACTAATCCTTTAATCTGCAAGAATATTTCAGTCTTTCCTTTATGGCACTGACATTTTGGAGCATACAGGCCAGTTGGTTTTTACAATGTTCCCCACTTTGGGTTTATCTGATTGTTTCCTCATGATTGAATTCAAGTTATGCGGTTTTGTTAGGAGTACTAAATGCCTAATGATTGCATCCTTCTCAGTGCATCACATCAGGAGGCATGTAGTGTCAATCTGTCTCATTAAAAAAAATACTGAGGTATGATTGACATACAAAAAGCTGTACATACTTAATCACACAACTTGATCACCAAAATACATGCCATAAATATGTCTATCATTGCCAAATGCTCTTTCCTACTCTCTTTGTGTGTGTGTGTGTGTGTGTGTGTGTGTGTGTGTGTGTGAGAGAGAGAGAGAGAGAGAGAGAGAGAGAGAGAGAGAGATTGAGAGAGGGAGATAAGAACACTTACCATAAGATCTACCCTCTTAGCAAATTCTTAAGTATATGTCATCTAATTTAGAAATGGGGAATGGTCTGGGAACAGCAAATGCTGAGACCAGTTAGGTGATTCAGAGAATCCAGAATCTGGATAAATTGAAACCCTACTTGCAATGTGACGCCAAAGTGGCTCTCTCAGTCCCGTGCTGTACCTCTTGTGCCGGAATATGTGAGCTAGGAGAAGCAGTGTGATCAGCCTTGGATCCCTTCCCTCCTGTACTCTCAGGGTCCTTGTCCATCACTTCTGTCATCCTCCTCTGCCTTCCTCACCCCTCTCTCCCCTGTTCCTCAGGCACATCGGATGGAAAAGCTTCCAGCATTTCATGGCACAGTAGAAAAGGAACTGGAGTAAGAGGCAGTGCAGATTCTGTTCCCATCTTTACTAATGGTGGGATCCCACCAGTCACCAAGTCTTCTGGACTCAGTTTTCCCATCGACAAAGGGAAAGACAAAATTAGGTGATCACATTAATGTGCCCTGCTTCCATATATGACCATATGTGATCATTCACCTAGGTATCCTCATAACCATCACATTGTATGGTGTGAAGTAAAAACATATTTGTCTTTCTTATTTTGAAAGGTTATAGCCCAGCAAGTATCAGATAAACACTTGGAAGAGGGCCGGCTTTATCCTCCTTTGGACACCATTAGAGATGTTTCTCTGAAAATTGCAGCAAAGGTAAAACCACTCTTTTTCAAGTCTTATTTTTAATTCCTTCTATTGCTAAATATGCATCTTTAGCCACTAAAAATCACTTCACTTCCTTGAAATGTATATCTGTATCAACTTATTTTGTCAGAAGTCAGAGAAATGAGACACAGTGCTTTAGCAGAGCTTAGGAACTACACTTCATCCCTAGGAATGGAAGAATTGGGGTGAATCATTGATTTCCCTATCATTCTTTATCTGTCCCATAATCTAAATAAGTTAGTAGGATTCCCTTTCAGTTAGGTTTCTCCTGTTTTACCTTTTTTAACTTATTGTTTTCCATATTTCACTTGTGTTGTCACCAAAATATTGCAGATACGGTATAGTAACATTTAGAATCATTTGAATCACTTGTCTTATCTATGTTTCTATGATGTATAGCATCTTAAAGATCACAATTGATAATATTGGGCAGAGGGCTAAACAATGAGGGCAAGGAACTCAAAGCTGTTAGGGTAGCAGATGAGCTAATGAAACAATTAGCCAAGAAGAACCTAAAGACAGAGAATTTTTCTGTAATTAAGATGAGAGAGAAATTGACTTTTTTTACAATATAATTATATTAGCCTCTTAGGGCTGCTGTAACAAAATACCACAGACTGGGTGGCTCAAACAACAGAAATCTATTTCTCACAGTTCTGGGGGCTGGAAATCTAAGATTAAGGGGTAGAAGGCCTGATTTCCTTGGAGGGCTCCCTCCTTAACTTGTAGATGACTGCTTTCTCACTGTGTCCTCACATGGTCTTTTCTTTGTGCACAAACATCCTTGGCTCTCCTGGGGTGTCCAAATTTGCCCTTCTCATAAGAACACTAGTCAGTTTGGATTAGGGCCCACCCAAACAGCCTCATTTTTAACTTAATTACTTCTTTAAAGTCCCTGTCTCCAAACATTATCACACTCTGAGGTACTGGGAGTTAGTTAGTGCATATGAATTTTGGGTGACATAGGTCAGCCCATAATGGTTATGTTTATATGTTACAGATGTAAACTAGGGTTTCTCAGCCGCAGCACTGTGCACATATTGGCTGGATAACTCTTGGTTGTGGGGGTTATCTTGGCATTATAGAATGCTAAGCATACCTGGCCTCTACCCACCAGATGTCAGCAGCCTCTGCCCAGTTATGACAACCAAAAATGTCTCCAGACATTGCCAAGTACCCCCTCAGGGGAAATATTGTTTTTTGGTTGAAAATAAAAACTATTAGCAAATTTACCAAAACAGTACCATATTTAGGATTCATGTATCATTATATGCCTTATTGATTGAGGGCATATGCTTCAAAACCCAAGTAATCCTTCAAAAAAACTTTAGATAATCTGCTTGATTACCTATTCATGAAAGAGTATCTTTTTATCTTCTACTATTTTATATCTCCTAGTTTTTAACTAATTTGAATTGTTAATACACCGAACAGCACATTATTATGTTAAATTCATTGTGAAGATTTAAATGAAAAGGTGTTGGGGCGCCTGGGCACCTGGTGTTGGTTAAGCATCCGACTTCAGCTCAGGTCATGATCTCAAGGTTCGTGAGTTCAAGTCCCACATTGGGCTTTGTGCTGACAGCTCAGAGCCTGGAGCCTGCTTTGGATTCTGCATCTTGCTGTCTCTCCACCCCTCCCCTGCTCTCACTCTGTCTTTCTCTCTCTCAAAAATAAACAGAAATGAAAAGGTGTTAGCTTATGATTAGAGGAGAAAGTACAAAAGCAGAGGACCTCAGGGAAGTTCATAAAGATTCGGATATTCTACCTAGAATCATGGGAAAATCAAGTGCTGAGACAGAAACTGGGAAATCAGAACAAAGAATCAAGTTGAGGGAGGAAGATAGTGTAAGTGACCTGCAAGTTTGAAGTTTCAGGGCACATTCACATAGAATTCATACAACTCCAGCAAGTCGATAGAAATGGTTGAAACTTAAAGAGACACTAAATATAAAGATGTGGGAACTATTTTCCATGTGGTATTGGGGGAAATGCCAGGAGTTTTTGGAGCTACCAGGACAGCAAGTATAGCAGGTGAGAACTAAGGATGGAAGATGGTTTGTTACTCTGTCCAGAACACAGAGGTAAGAAGCCAGTGCAGGGAAGTTAGGACTTTAAGATGAGACTCAGAACTGAACAACATGTCAGAAATTAGACAAGACACAGTGTCAGGATGGGGGTGGAAGAGCGATATCCTGGTGAGGAAAACAGGTGAACTTTTAGTATGTACAGAGTTAGCAGGACCTTTTACAAAAGCAATTTCAGTAGCACAGAAGTTACTGGGGAGCAACAGAGAACAAACTGCTCTTGCAGACTCTAGCATTGAGGGTGGAGGCTTCATGGGGGGGGGGGGAGGGTGGTCACTGATACAGCGAGCGTGTCCTGGGACCAGAAAGAGGAGTGAACTTTCACACAGTCTGTGTCAGGAATGAAATAATGTGTTTTGTTATAAAAGTAGTACAACTATTGCAAACAGGCACAAGGGGTCTCTGGGGTGATGGAAATGTTCTAAAAGTGGATTCGGTAACAGTTGCACAACTCTGCGAACTGACAAAAATAATTTCATTGTGCACTTAAAATGTTGGGATTTTGCAATCAGTCAATTATACCTCAAAAAAGCTGTTAACTAGTAATAATACCACATTATAGGCACTTTGGGAAATACAGAAGAAACTATCCAATACTCTATTTTTCTAACATAAGCAGTTTTATTATTTTGGTGTGTTTGCCTCCAGTCTTTTTTTCATTTGCTTGCTATCTTTGCTAATATTGTCATAATCATGGTATATACATTTGTTTTGTGTGTTTTTCATGAATATTTCTCCATAATATGGCACAGTCTTTGTAACCATAATTTTTCACAATGCGTAATTTTTCATTGAGAAGAAATACTTAATCATTCCAATCTTCTTCAAAATCAGACTTATCCAAATAACTCTATTATACAGATAGCTCCTAGCGATTGCTTTTTTTTACAACTGGAGTGAATTAAAGAGTACGTATAGAGTGATTAATTTTGACAAGTGGGAGAATCCATTCTTCTCAAAGCAAGGGGAGAGCGAATGTTTGAAGATGTAGAGGAGTTCACTTGAGTTGATGGAAGGGGAAATTGAGACTGTTTTCGCTGAGTAGCTGGAATGTTCTCAGTACAGTGATGAGTCAAATGCAGTTACGACAGAGAAAGGTTTGAAATTGCCTTGTGGGAACTGGGAGACAAAGGGTGTTTGTTTGTTAAAGAAAAGGATAAAAACATAATATGCAACCATATCAACCCAGGTAAGGTTAGGAAAAGTATGACATCGCTGGAGGCAGCCATGAAAGGGGAAAGCCAGCACTGAGGGTTGCCCAGACCAGGAACTAGAATGGGGAGTGTGACAGCAAGACAGGGAGACAGGAGATTCTGTGATACTGGGGAGGGGCATTATAACTGACTGTGGAGTCCAGCGGATTAGGGAACAGGGATAAATAAGGAAATTTTGTAGGAGGCTGTGGTCAGGACAGGGATTGTGGATACCGCATGCTATCTGAGTTCAAACTTAGCAGGAATACTAAGGTATTTAGTTCAAGTTAGTTACCGTTCAGGTCATGTCAAAACTTTCACCACTGGATTATCTGTGAAATCCTGTTATGATCACATTTTTGATAAATCTCTATTCTTCACACTTTCCGTTGTTGGCGATGTCCTGTTCTCCTCCTGCTATATGATTTATAATTGCATTTTCCTTTTCTATCTTCTTTGTGTATGTGTGCTTTTATTATAATGTAACTTAATTTTTTGTAAACAACCGAGACATAAATTAATTTTTTGAAACAGATGAAAACTGACATGTGCTCACCATCAACTCTATTCATTAAAATAATTAATATTCTTTTTTTATTCCTAGATTGTGAAAGATGCTTACCAAGAAAAGACAGCCACAGTTTATCCTGAACCCCAAAACAAGGAAGCATTTGTCCGCTCTCAGATGTATAGCACTGATTATGACCAGATTCTACCTGATTGTTATTCTTGGCCTGAAGAGGCCCAGAAAATACAGACCAAACTTGACCAGTAGCATAATTACTGACATTTCTAATTCCATTAATGAGATCTTAAAGTCTCTCATAATTTTTAAAGATTGGAATCTTTTCTAATTACTCGTAATATTCTACACTAGGATAATTTTACTTTAACTATAAAAATTCATGGAAGAATATTAATATACTTTGGGGTAAACATCACACTAGACGATTTTGCTTCATTTACTTTCTCATTATTTATGGTTTCTCTCTTAATTATTTTGCCCAAGTTCTCTTAAAAAGCTATTGTACCTGCTACTGAGAAACACACCATTTTTATATAGGGAACTAATGGAAAGACCAAAATTAGTAACAAATTGATATGCTCAACATTAAAATCCATAATTGTTTTGTTGACCATTTTGTTAAAAGTCTACTCTTTTTTCTTTTTAATAAAGATAGAAATGAATTTAGGCATAGATGAATTTTTGCTAAAAGCAGAAACAACACTTACTTCATTGCCTAGAGAAAAATAACTTCTCAGGTATTTTTATTCCAGTCCTACATTATATTAGTTCTTCTAGTGCAACTGAACGCTAACATTTCTAAGAAAGATCATTGCTGTTTACAATGCCTTGTGCAGCCTTAGATTTTAATATTCTTTCCCCATTGTTACATCTTCTTATCATTTTGATTCTCAGTCAGATATCTCTTCTAGAAGCACTTTTCTTCCTCCCCTGACTGAATGCCCTATCCTTCACACTATTGCTGCTGAACATTTGCAGACTGTGGTGCCTGTCCAGAAGTTGGTACCTTCAGTTCAGCATAGCCTGAGCCACAGAAAGAGCTGAAAGAGAGTAGGTAATATCCTTGAGAAAGGGCTGCCTGTGGAGCTGACCTCTTAGGACAAAGATCTCTGGAGTCAGGGGCAAGAGTGTGGTTCCCAGACAAGCTGGGTTCTCACTTAAGTGACCTGCCCTCGTGTTTCCTTGATTAGCTCAGGTAATTAGAGCTTACTGTGTTACAATAAACTCACTTTACTCTGAGTATGGAGGAAATTTTGTAACCCAATTCCCCAGTATCAGAAACTATCTTTACATCAGGTATTAAGATATTCTAATTACCATCAGTACTTATAGCCCAGAAATTGTTAACTTCAAGTTTTACTTTAGAAATTAATAACTGAACCAATGGAAACCATTTTAAATTCTTAAGCTCAGGTGCAATAACATTTGCTATTTATTTGTAGAATTATTTGGAGAATTTCTGTTCTTGAAATAATGCTTTTAAAAAGTATAAGAAGATGTTCAAGATAAACTATACTGTACAATGACTTTATTGAAGGTTGAAGATTATACAGATAGTTTCAGGTGTGAATAGACAGGGTGCGGTTATTTCTGAAAGTAACATTTAGTCAAGAGTTTCCTCAATATAGTCACTTTGAAAAGATCCAGAATGCTTATTTCTTGTCTGTTTCCTTGTTGTCTTGCAACTCTAACTAAATGTATTTACCTATGCAAAAGATTTATTAAAGTGTAGAAAAAGTGAATGAATAAAATTATGATTGTCTTTTTCTCTTAAAATATTGTTACATTTTAAAATGATAATGCTGGGCCTTGGCAGTCATGTGACAGTATATGAATTTTAAAAATATTCTCATAACTAATTTCAATATGAACTTCATTTAATACATGTGTAGTCATATTTGCTCTATACTATAATAAATGAGCGACTTCCTTATCCTCGGAGAAAGATAATAAAACAAGCATTGGATGATTACTTACTAGGTTTCAAGTATTCTGTATAGATTAATTAATGTAGTCCTCACAAGTTCCTATGAAGTAGGTATTTTAAGTGGCTCACCAAGTCCACAGAGCTAATAAGTCAAGGAGGTGGGCTCTAAATCCGTGTTTATCTTGCTTCATAGTCTGCTCTCTTTTTGCTAGAGTGCAGTCTAGAATACCACTGTACAATAGACAAAGGAAGTGAGCCACCTATGTAATTTCTAGTGGCCTCATATAAAGAAAATATAGGTGGAATCCATGTTAATTTTATTTAAACTGACATCTCCAGATTATCGTTTCAATATGTAATCCATATAAAAATATTAATGAAACGCATCTTATACTAACCTCCAAAATCTAGATATTTTCATATGCATCCAAGTCATGGAAGCTCACAGACCCCCTGAATATATGAATTACAAAGATAGCACAAAAATCAACAGATAAAAAGAATAAGGTGTTTAGTAAGAGGATTGGGAAAGCTGACCTACTATGTGGAGAAAATTAAAACTAGAATCCTACCTTACATCATTTAAAAAAGGGGAGCTTAGATGGCTTAAAGACCTAAATATAAATTGTAAATATATAATGTCAATAAAAATTAATATAGCAAAGTATCTTTGGGACCTCAAGAACCCAAACAGGAGGTAAAAAATGGATGGAACGCATTATCTAAGGATGGGGAGGTTTGGGCTGACAAATGGCTCCTGCCATAAAACACTGTAAAGGGCGAAGAAATCCAGGAACTGTGGGGTAAGATGGTTGCTTCTACAGAGATGGGTTCATAAAGAAAGAGATCATTGAGGCTCAAAGGATTAAATTCTCAGCTCAAGGCAATGCTTAGGTTGTTGCCAAAAGAATCTTTTCTGTCTTACTAGCTTTAAGGCTGAAATAACTGAAAACAAGGTCATACTTAATCCTCCTACTCGTTGCCAACTTATACGAGGAGTTGCACTCACAGCTTCACCAGACCTTGTACTTAAGAGTATTGATCAGAAACAGTAGGACCTTGATTTGGAATGGGGATCTATGGGTAGGGGGATTTGGAAGACATGTGATACCCTAAGCTACTGTGAACAATAACCCAGGTTTGAATACTGTAAGTTCTGTGTCCCAGGAAACACCTCAACCCCTAGGCAAACTGTAAGAATTGACTTGTCCTCCCTTGCTAATCAACGTGGGAGCTCTTCCTGCCTAACAAGGTTATTACTGCCTTGCTTGAAGATTCTGTGATCGCCTCAGTTTACCTTCTGCTCTTCCCACAATACTTCTCATGACCTGCACATTCTTAATATCAGATTCCAGAGAGGAGCTGTGTTGGATACAGTAGAAAGGGAAACCCAGGAGAAGAAGACTCCCACCAAAAGAATTCTTGACTTTGCTTATTTATATTGGCAAAACCCCAAGAGAAAATATGGGATTCTGAAAATGTACTGAGAAAGGAGAAATGCGCTTTTGGATTGGATAGAATTGACTGATAGGGATGTACCTGCCACAGATTTTGGATTTGGTGTGCTGCCTTGAGCAGCTGAAAGTCATTCTACTTGGTTCAGTTAGTTGACTGAAATATGGACTTAATGATGAAATTAAATGAAACTGAGAATGCAAATATTTCCTGAAATAATATAAAGGAATTCAAAGATTTCAATGATAGGAATGTTGGAGTGGATTTGTCATGTGCAACCAGACCATCTTTATCCTAGTGATCTCCTAAGTCTCCCAAGAAGACCTTGTTACTGACCCCCCTTTCACTAAAACCTTGAGAAATACATTGGTGATGGGAATAGCAGCATCCATGAAAAGCATTTTTTTAAGTTGGGGTGTAATTAACATTATATTAGCTTCACATATACAGCATGATTAGATATTTACATACGTTTGGAAATAATCACAATAAGTCTAACATCCATCACCAAATTTTGTTCTTGTGATGAGAACTTTTAAAATTTACTCTCAGCAACTTCCAAGTATGCAATAGAGTATTATTAAGTATAGTCACCATGCTGTACATAACATCCCCTTTTATGTAGACTCCGCATATAAGAGAGATCACACAGTATTTGTTTTTCTCTGACTTATTTCACTTAGCATAATGCCCACAAGGTCCATCCATGTTGTCACAAATGGCAAGCTTTTATTTTTTTTATGACTGGACTATGTATACACACACATATTACATTTTCTTTTTTATCCATTCACCTGCTATTGCACGCTTAGCTTATTTCCATGTCTTGGCTATTGAAAATAATGTTGTAAGAAACATGGATGTGCAGATATCTTTTCAAATCAGCATTTTCATTTTTTTTGGGTAAATACCCAAAACTGAAATTACTGGATCATATGATATTTATATTTTTAATTTTTTGAGGAATCTCCATACAGTTTTCCATAGTAGTTTTACCAATTTACCTTCCTACCAAGAGTCCCGAAGTGTTCCCTTTTCTCCACATTCTCATCAACACATTTCTTTTTGATAACAGCCATTCTACCAGGTGTGATGTAATATCTCACAGTGGTTTTCATTTGCGTTTCTTTGATGATTAATGATGAACATCTTTTCATGTGTCTGTTTGCCATCTGTATGTCTTTGTAAAAATGCCTATTCGGATCCTCTGCCTATGTTTTAGTTGGATTTTTTTCTATTGAGTTTTATGAGTTCTTTATATATTTTGGATATTAACCTCTTATCAAATATATGATTTGCAAATATTTCCTCCCATTCAGTAGGTTGCTTTTTCTTTAAAAAAATTTTTTTAATGTTTACTTATTTTTGAAAGACAGAGAGTGGGGGAGGGGCATAGAGAGGGAGACAGAATTTGAAGCAGGCTGCAGGCTCTGGGCTGTCAGCACACAGCCCGAGATGGGGCTCAAACCCATGAACTGTGAGATCATGACCTGAGCCGAAGTCTGATGCTTAACCAACTGAGCCACCCAGGCACCCCAAGTTGCTTTTCATTTTGTTGGTTTCTTTCTTTGTGTAGAAGCTTTTCAGTTTTGATGTAGTCTCAGTTGCTTATTTTTACTTTTTTTTGCCTTTGCTTCTGGTGTCATATACAAAATTTCATCACTGAAACAGACATCAAGATGCTTACCGCCTATACTTTCTCTTACAAATTTTATGGTTTCAGGTTTTTCATTCACATCTTTAATCCATTTTGAGTTGGTTTTTGTGAATGGTATAAGATAGGCACTGAGTTTCATTCTTTTGCATGTGGCTTTCCAGTTTTTCCAACATTGATATTGAAAGACTGTTCTTTCCCTATTGTATATTCTTGGTACTTTGTTGTAAACTAATTGACTATATATGCATGGGTTTACTTCTGGGCTATTGTGTTCCATTGATCTATGTGTCTTTTTATGTCAGTGCCGTGCTATTTTGATCATTATGGCTTTGTGATGTAGTTTGAAATCAGGGAGTGTGATTCTTCCAGCTTTGTTCTTCTTTCTCAAGACTGCTTTGACTGTTTAGATTCTTTTGTGGTTCTATGCAAATTTTAGGATTGTTTGCTCCATTTCTGTGAAAAATGCCATTGGAATTTTTTATAAGGATTGAATTGACTCTGTAGGTTGCTTTGGGTGGTATGGACATTTTAACAATATTAATTTTTCCAGTGCGTGAGCATGGGATATCTTTCCACTTATTTTTGTTGTCTTCAGTTTCTTTCATTAGCATCTTATAGTTTTCAGTGTAGAGTTCTTTCACTTTCTTGGTTAAATTTATTTCTAGGTTGTTTATTTGGTGTAAATGGAATTAATTTTTCTTTCTGATGGTTTGTTATTAGTGTATAAAAATGCAACAGATTTTTGCATGTTGATTTTGTATCCTACAGCTTTACTGAATTCATTTATTAGTTCTAACAATATTGGTAGTTAGGGTTTTCTCTATATAGTAACATGTGATCTAAAATAGAGACAGTTTTACTTCTTTTTTTCCAACATGGAAGCCTTTTATTATTGATTGATTGATTGATTGCCTAATTGCTCTGGCTAGGACTTCCAATTCTATGTTGACTAAAAGTGGGGAGAATGGGCATTTTTGCCTTGTTCCTCATTTAGAGGAAGAGTTTTCGGCTTTTCGCCATTGAGTATAATATTAGCTCTGGGCTTGTCATATGTGGCTTTTATGTTGTGTGGTACATTACTTCTATACACACTTTGTTGAGAGTTTTTATTATAAATGGATGTTGAATTTTGTCAAGTGCTGCATCTGCTGAGATGATCATATGATTTTTGTCCTTAATTTTGTTAATGTGGTATGTCACATTGACTGATTTGCTGATTTTGAACCATCCTTGCATCCCTTGAATAAATCCCACTTGTTCGTGGTGTATGATCCTTTTAATGTATTATTGGATTCAACATTTTCCTGAGGAATTTTAATGACTATTCTCTGTAAACTGGGAAGACTTGTGGGAAATTCTGTGGTTAAAAATGGGCTCCCTATTTTAATGGAGACATCAGAATCTTGGGGTTAATAGAGGCTGGATAGCAGCACTTTGCAGCAATTAACAACTAGAGACACAACGGAAACAGTATCATAATAGGAAGCTGGTTCACTGTACTCATCGTAGTTTGGCCTACCAAAATCTTTGGTGGTGGCTGGTAAATCATTGGGCCTCATAGCCTGAAATGATGTTGAAAAATCTAATTAGGACAGCACAGATACTGACCAAGAAAAATGAGTGCCAGTGTATAATACAACTGATATAACCACACCAGTGTATAGCAGCTAAATATTAGCTGGACTTAGGACCAAATATATGGGCAACTCAATGTAGGCCCTACTTGGTATGTGTAACAGCAACAGTATGAAAAACTTGACTAGAGCCACCAATATAGAGTGTCAAGGCGTTCACGAAATTGTCATGCATAGATATGGATGAAAGACCCTAAGGTGATGAACTCTGTAATATCCAGAATCTTTCTTTGAGTTTCCATTTACTAGAATAACAATTAATTGCAGAAAGGAGACTACTAGGCCTTCTGGAAATCACCTGGCAACAGAACTCTGAACGAATACAAATTTCTAGGGTCTCAGAAATTATTGCGGTCTATAAGACTAAGTGTACCCTTAGGACTAAGTGTATGTAGGAACAAGTCCACCCTCTAGTCATTTTCTTAATGAAGAGTTAGAATTGATTTCTTCATCATCTATCACCACATTGGATCCCTGATAAGACACAAAAAAGGGTTATTCTGGCAGGAAGTACCCATTGATTTGCAGAGGTAAGTCCCACCATCAAAAGCTTTAAAGGAAGCTTTAAAAGCTTTAAAAGATGTGATTCTTATCACATCTTGACTATGATCTTTGGATCACCCTAACTTAATCAGATGGTGATTCCAACTGCAGCTGACAGACAAGTTCTCTTTCTTGGAGCAGATCCATGAGTAGCTACTGATCAGGCCAATGCTTTTTTGTTTTTCCTATATTCTAGTAAGTAGAGGGCCCTTGAAGCAGTTTGTGCTACCAATAAACAACATTACTCTCTGACTCTGTGCCAGAATATAACTCTTGACCTTGATCATCTCACCATTATACAGGGCATCACATTGGTCTAACACCTTGATGATGATATGTTCATAGGACCTGGAGCATGGGCATCATTGGATTTCCTGAATAACTGCTAAGACCTCATGAAAGCACAAGAGCCTGCCGCCTTAGCCAAGTTTGTGGAGGTCCAATGTCTGATGCACGTTAGGATGTTACTTCCATAATGATTAACTAATTGTGTGCCTTGCTCCACCTGTGACTAAGAGGTCCCTCTGTGTTTGCGGGGCTTCTTTGAATTTTCTGTCCACTGCTCAAACCCATTTATGAGTGGATCCAAATGCTTCTGGCTTTAACTGGGCTCAGAAAAAGGCTGCTTTAGCTGATCCAGGCTGCAGTGAAAGTAGTTTTACCATGTAGACCTTATGAGGGAGACACAATGGGCTCAGAGTTTTGAGGCAAGTCAGGATTCTGCATAAAACAAGGATTTTTTAGCAAACCATGCCATCTTCTGAAAATACCTCTTCTTTCAACTTACTACTGGGCTACATGAGATAAAAGCAAATGAAGGAAAATTGTCCTGAACAAGGATTCTGTGAAGACCTCAGATAGACTCCCTCAGGCCTTCACAAGTTCTCTGAATAGGTGGTTGGCATTTAACAGTCATATATGGAAACTCAAATTCACAGGCAACATACATCTGATTTAATATAGGGATGGTTTAGAGATACTGTATTATGCCCATCAACTCATCTGGCCCACTCCTCAATCCACTATGCAAGTGTCCTCAGCCCTTAGCCCAACACATAATAGACCAATAAGGAATGAGAAGCAGAGAACATACTTGAAGAAAGGCTGATTTAATCCAGTAAGTTTTAAAAAGACACTGCAATATTTAGAAAGACCATTCTTTTCAGATAACCGTTAAAAAAATATAATGTATATAGTATCAGGATTCTTAAATTCCAAGCAATAGAGACTGATTCTGTGACTTTCAAGAAAAAAAAAGGCAGATGTTGAACAACTGAGCATTCGGTAGGCCAGAAATGAAGGTGGCACTATGGATTTAAGCAGCAAGAGCTCAAAACCATCTCTCTGGAAGGCTGCCAGAGGGTCACTTGAGTCCGGTCACTTCTCCCAAAACATACAGAGAAAGGGCAGTTCCTCGGAGTAAGTGTTGTATGTGTGCTGGGGAGTGGGGGCTGTATGTGGGAGAGGTGCTAGGGGAGGAGGGTGGTCTGTGTTTCTATCACGTTGAGCAAAGAAAACTAGCAGTCTACTATACATACAAAACTGAGCTTTGAATTATCATATATATATATATATATACATATATTTTTATAAAACTCACACTTTTCCTGTAATTAATGTCTATTGTTAGTGTTTCTGATAGGAAAAAGTATTGCTACATGCTAATACTGAGCATGTAAAAATAGGTTCTGAAAAAATTATCACCAGAAATAGCTCCAGAAGCAGTAAAGAGTTCATAAGTTACTCCTTTTGTTTATTGAATTATATGAATAATCTATTTTTTGTTCCATATTGTAGTTCTTTAAGCTTCTTTATCTTTCCAAAAAAACCATTGATGAGAGGTTTAGGCATAGATTAGGTGGAAGGCACCTAATGTGAGAAAAAAAGTTAATAGAGTCACATCTGCTTAGGGCCTAAGAACTTCTAAATACTAATAATACTTTATTGACGGTCTTGGGGAGATTACATGGGATACATGTTGTTTTCAGTCCTGATAAAGATTGAGAAATGAGCCTTTGGGAATGTAAGTCCTATTTTTTCCCTTTGTATATAGGTAAAGTGTGAGGCTCTTGCTTGGGTCCCACCCACATCCAAGGCTAGGTTTAAAACATGAATGGGCAAGCTGGATCATCTGGCAAAGACAGACGAGAGCCTTGGTTTGAAGGTCTGAGTTGTGCCCTGAAAAGAAACTCATTCTGAGCTAAGAGTGTAGGCAGGGCAGAGTGGACCCAGTTTCAAGGCCTCAAGGTCAAGGGAGTCAGCTTAGTGCAGGATCTGCTGTTCCATTATATCCTTGCCCCAGTTCAAGGACATGTGTCTGCATGCTAGACACAGAAAGTAAAACCAGAATGTACTATTCCATCAAAAATTTTGTAAGCTCCCTGGCACATGCAGCTATGTTTGGCATCTAAGAGAATGTATCACAAAACGGGGAGTGAGGCATTCATTTCCCTCCATGTTACTAAATCTCCGCACGCCACCTTTAGCATCCTGAGGGGCCAGGACATCAGTGGGGTGCCTGAGACCAGCAGGAGAATGAAATGGTCCCTGAGAAAGGGCAGTAGTAGCTAAAGAGAGACCATGGAAGCCAAAGAAATTTGCAGAGTCTCAGCTCAGGACATCTCTTGACACAGGTGAGACTCCCAGAAATTCTTGGGGAGGGTAAATCCTTTGCAGTGAAACGGCGTGGCAAGTGCTGCATAAATAGGGGTTACTGTCATTAAAAAAAGTCACATTTTGACAAAGGCTGGTGAAGCTGGGAATTTTCAGATGAGATGGCAGTGACTTCTCACCAAAATGCAGAGCTTGGATCTTTCCCCCAAGGTGACAGTACAGAGCCATCTGTACGACTCCTCCCCAACACTCCTGCCCTACAAAGCAGTATATACTGGCACACAGGCAAAGGGTGCCAGTACCCATTGGTTGTGGAACATTTTTCTGGCCAAGAAACCGTATCTTTTTTTGTCGGGAAGAACTAAGAATGTTGGTATCCTTTTCCTTAGTATCATAAATCAGCTGGTGAAAACAGCCAAAGAATACACAGCATCATGTGTCATCTTCATTTCCCTTGAGACTTCATTTCTCTGATTCCTCTGCCATTACATTTAGGACCTAGTTCTGCTAAAAGAAAAAACTACAAGTAGGTGGTTTAACTTAAAGTAAGAAATGTAGTAAACATGTGCCCTTTGTTCTCACTTTGAACCTTAGAATTCACTCTTCCAATAACAAAAGAAAATGTGGTATGTTATCGTGTGCTGGTATCATGAAAGACAAAAATGTTATTTATGGGTTCAGAGCTGTAACATGACTACTGATACTAATTATGGGCTTTGGACTCCTCTTTAATCATCAGCTTCATTGGTTAAAGTGTTTTTATTAACTTGCAGTTAAATAGTTTTCAGTTAACATAAGAACATAGAGATAACATCACAATCGCACTGTGAAAAGGTAAAAGGCCTTTGTGTCTCATTACCAGGTAAAAAGTCTGGAGCTAGGTGTCTCACAGATGATGCTAAACAGCCACTGGCCCTTTTATTTTGGTCTTATTAACAGAAAATACTGACTTAAAGTGATGAAATTACACACATAGGCCACTTAATGGCTTCCTAGGAGTCTGAACTTTTACTTTCAATACCAAATAATATCTGGAAAACATGCTCACTTTTGTGTTTTTTCAGAAATTCTAAGAATTGGCCCAGATTCATGTGATAGTCATTCCTTAATCCATAGTCACCATGGGCCTCAAGGAGTAATTCTTCAAAAGAATGGAAAAGGCGCAGATCCTCTCCATTTCCTTCCGTTTCCACACTTTCAGCATGCTTACAAGAAATGTGTTTCCAGTTGGGATACCTAATTGTGTGCCAGAATTCCTCACAGTGCTCCTTGAAGCCCTCCACACAGATTATACCCGGCTTTCCTGTCATGCAAAACCCAGTCACATCTAACCTTTTCCCAACATCCAAAATCTTTTTTCTTAGGTCCTGCTGATATATGTGGTGGCTGTAGATCCACATCCGGAGGAATGTGTTCTTGACTGGCTTTGCTTGTGTAGACGGTTCATAAACGAGCTTTCTGTTCAGAAAATAGGAGGCACTGTTGTCCTGTAACCACTGGATTGCTGCACATACACAGAGCTCGCCTGGATCAAAAGTCCCTATGTAAGAAGTGAGACCTTTGTTGAGAAGTAGTTGCTGTTGTCTGTCAAGCTCAGGAGACCGTCCAAACAGCTGCAATGCTACATAGGGGTAGCTGTGAGGCATGGTTACTTGCAAATCAATTTTCACCTTAAAATGAAAATCAAATAGATTTAAGTACCGTAAAATCACCTAAGCTGGTTTATCAGTGGCAACTGCATGATTCTGATAAATGTAATAGTTATTGCTACTGTTAAATGTCAACTATGTGCCAGAGACTCTACCCAGTACTTTATATACACTATTCCTTCCATGTAAGCATCCATTCATTCCAGTATTTACTGAACACTCGCCATGTGTCAGGGACCCTATGCTAGGATAAAGAAGCAAAGGAGCTAGACACAACTTCTGCTCTTTGTGAAAAGTAGAGCCTAGTGAAAGAGACAGACATTAAACTAGTAAGTACACAGAACAAGTATTTAATTCCAATGGTAATGTGGAGCATGGAAAAGTGCAGGATCTGCTGAAATGTGTAACCAGGGAGACAGAATTCAGTCTGGGGAACCAGGAGATCTTGTCTGAGGAAATGAGAGCTGAAGGATGTACAGAAAATCGCTAGAAGAGGGGTTCTTAAAAGCCTAGTCCACTTGTTATCTACGCTATGCTAATGTTACTGGAGACAATGGATCAGAAGATGAAGGTAAACTCATTTTTAGTATTTAGATTTCCTATCTGGTATTTGCTTTCTGTGCTATGGTGTCACTAAATAAACATTCATCCACTCCTTACAAGCCAGATTTGCTAAAGGTAAGATTTAGATTTATCAAAATCGTGATATGTATACAAGACAGTACATACTACAATAGTTGGGTTGGTAAAAAACTGGTCGAGCGAACAAAATAATGATGGTAGTATGAGACTGCAGATGTTTTTAATAAAAACACTAGATATATTTGTTAAAAAGTATGCGCATTTATGTAAAATCCAAGATATTTATTGAAGACAATTTACAGTGCATCCCATATTTTACATATTTCACTTTCAAACAAGTAAAGGAAATAAGAATCTGGAATATTCTCTATTTGTTTCCTGGACAGAAAGCTCTCCTTCTAAGTGTTTGCAATAAAAGCTGGGCACCCAGCAACAATAAAAGCAACTCAGGGTACCTACCTTGGGCTCCTCAATCTGGAGTGTAATCACAAATTCGATTTTGGGTGGCAGCGCCTCCCTTTTTCCTTCCAAATATCTCTTTATATTCGTCAGGACATTTACATCTTCGAGTTTTACTTCTCCTTGGTTAGGAAACATAGAGAACAGCATTTCCATCTCTAGCAGCTGAAGCTGCAGGCATTCTTTCATTGAAGCGGACATGTTGCCTCCAAATCCACCTGCCAGGAAAACCGGAAAAGCCCAGGGGCACTAGGTTTCTTAATTTCAGCGGCGTCCAAAGAAATTTCCGGAAGGTCCCTTTCCTGGAAGCGGTTTTGCAGGAACGTTGTGCACCGACAGCTAGGGGCACAAACCGGGACACTTACACTCTTTCTTCGCTTTATCTCCTGACCCCCAAATCTAGTATGCACGACATCCCTCCAGAGACTTCGTTAAAATTCAGATTCCCAGTCCGTTACCCACCCACCCCCACCCCCGCTTCCGATCCAGATCCGGGAATTTGGACTTTCAACAAGTGTTCCAAATTATCCCGTTGCAGGTGGTTGGCAAACAACACCTGCAGATGCTCTGCAAGCCTGAATTCTGGTTAAGGCAAGGAGCCCAGTTTCCGAATCCCACCCAGGTCTCAGGCTCAGGCGGAGCTGGGCGCTGTGGCCAGGGAGGCCCGCAGTGCTGGCGGGGCTGTGGTCAACTCCCTTGGCTCCGAGGTCTTGGAGCGTATGGAAACCAAACGCTAGGTGCCGCCCCTCGGCCCCAGCGCCAAGAACCCCTCCCTAGCGGGCCTTTAGGACTCTTCGGGGAGCCACACCAGCCCCGGGCGGCCCAGATCGCTCCGGACGATTTGGACCCACCTGGCCTCTGCCCCGAGGGGTCTAGGCTTAGGGGGAGTCTTACAGGTACATACATAAGATGGTGTTTAGTGCGAGCTGGTGCGGGTAGATGGTGGCGGGGGTGGTGGGGGGAGCGACTCGAGGAGGCTCCCAGAGTCAAAGGCTGGGGAGATGAACCCCGAGAATAGAGGAGGGGATGCGGGAAAAGGGCTTATGGCCGAGGCCACCTTGTCAGAGGCCCCCAATCGGGGTTGGTACCCCCATCTGGGACCACTAGGGACCCTGGCTTCCCAGGAACGCAGGAATGCCACCCCGAAACCCAAATTTGGAGGCGGGGACTGTCGCAGTACTCTGGTGGCCTACGACCCTCGGCCCCAACCCTCGGGCCACCGCGGGGGCCTCACCCTTCCCGGTCATTCAATGGAAACAGACCCAAGCCCTCTCAGAACCGGGATCCGCAGTTCCGCAGGCGCGAGCTGCGCACTACCAGCGAGGAGGAGAGGCGGGTCCAGCGGCCCCTCCCCCGCCGTGATTGGCTGGGGGGCGTGGCGGTGGGACGGAAGTCACGCAGGGCCACGTCTGCGGGTTCCGAGAGCTTCAGTTAGGTTGGAGGCGCCACGGCGGGGGAGCGGCTCGGTTAGGTGGAGGTGAGGGGGAGTCTCCAGCCAGAGGTGAGCGGGTGCCCTTAGGCTTGGCGGCGAGAAGGGGACTTCCCAGCCCGTAGGGGCTCGGCCTGCCGACGGTCTAGTGGGCCAGCTAGCGGGTTGACCCACGGACCGTGCGCCGGACACACCCGCCCAGGCGCCTCCAGAGCGCCCGGAGGGTCTCGTGCCCCTGGGCATTCTGGTCCAGAGGCCTGGGGGGCGGTGCGGCGTTGCGGGGGTGGAGGGAGGGAGGGTGAAACTAGGGGTTGAGAGCCGGAAAAAGTGCGGCGACTTGGGGGCTGGGAGGAAAGCGGAACAAACCAGGGGTTGATAATTGAATGAAGGGAAGGGGGATGCGCGCAACTTTTTTAGAGTGGTCGCCGTTTGGACCTGTAAGTACTTTCAAAAAACAGGTTAGAGTGGAAGAGAGCCAAAGCATAAGAGACTCTTAAAAGCTGAGAACAAACTGAGGGTTGATGGGGGGTGGGAGGGAGGGGAGGGTGGGTGGTGGGTATTGAGGAGGGCACCTTTTGGGATGAGCACTGGGCGTTGTATGGAAACCAATTTGACAATAAACTTCATATACTGAAAAAAAAAAAAAAGCGTTCGCACCCTCGTTGAACGTAGTTTTAGGACCGAAAACGCATTGAAGGGTGGAAGCATTTGATCTTTTTTCTTTTTAAAAGACTTTCTGGATTTAACGGGACTGGTTTACGCCCTTATGAATAATCATGATATACTACCGAATGGTCAGTTTTTAACAAAATATATTCTTGCTTGTACAAGAGATTTGATCACTTTGGACCAAACTAAATTAGCTTGCTGAATACCAGCTTGTTCCAGTTGGACAAAAGCAAAAATTTTCTACCATTTTCTTTAACTTTTGTTCATTGAAGCATAGAAGGACAGTAAAGTAAATGAGACAGGACTGCTGTTCATCTCTGGGCTAATTGGAAATGGGACTGACTGGGGAAGTGAATAGTATATACAGCTGAGGTTGGAAACCCCAAGTTTCACTTAAAACTGTAGTATCCCAGAGAAGGAAGTGCTAGTGGACTCAGGGCCACTGTTTAAAATTAAAGGGAGAAAGAAGATGTTGCTACTGTCAGAGCTTAATTTAGAAGGGTGTCCTGGTCCTCTGTTAATGAAAATAGAAAAATCCACTGCAAGGTTTATTAGGAGGTCTGGGCAGTTTTGGAGAGGAAGCTGTTGCCCTTTGCTTTTCTTTTGGGAGTATGTCTCTGGTGTGGGAGGAATAACAAAAGAACCACACAGATTTTTCAGATATTTTGGATACGTAGTCCCAGTCCATTTGACATTGCGACCTTAGGCCTCAGTCTGTCACCAGCTACCCTTGTGTATTTATGTTATTTAACTGAGGTCCAGACTTAAGTTTCTCCGTTTATGAAATGAGATAATCTTTGAACTTGTAGAAGTCTACGAATCTATGTGTGGAATCTTCATTTTAGTTGAGAGTGGACCATTTAAAATTTTCCCTGGGTCCAGGAATAGTCCTGGCGACAAAACGAGAGAGAAGTTGGAGGGATAGTCTGGTGCTATCTGCCCTCGAGTGTACAATACAATTTGGGGAGGATCTTCTAGGTAATGCCTATCACCAGGACTTATTCTGCCATTCTTTCTCAAACCTTCTTTGTGGGCATTCAGAATGAGGCAGACCTCTTAGTTTATGGTGGCAGCTTTTAAAGCAAATGGTCCTTGTAACATTTCTTGTGCCTGAAAAATATTCCTTAATTTTGTAGACATGGATTTAGATGCTATTACAGAATACTCCGCATTACATCCCAAGCCCAGTGGACTCATTCTTCAATATGGGACTGCTGGCTTTCGAACGAAAGCAGAACATCTCGATCATGTCATGTTTCGCATGGGATTATTAGCTGTCCTGAGGTCAAAACAGACAAAATCTACAATAGGAGTCATGGTAACAGCATCACATAATCCTGAGGTAATGCTTTTCGTGCTCTGATAAAGCAAATCTTTATTTACAAGTACACATCTTAGTGTCTGAGCAGTTTGACCAAAAGTACAAATTAATTCTAGGAATGTTTGTGCTCCTTATGTGCCTTTGGGTTTGAAATGGCTTTTTCTTAATGAGTGGTCATTTAGCTCATGACTCCATAGAGGGTGTAGAGAGAATTAAATGAGACTCATTTCTTGGACTGTGTTCATATCAGAGAAATAACAGAATGTTCTTCCAAGTTAGTTGTATTGAGACAGTATCAGTAACAAAAAGTGTTATTTCTGTTAATGTAGTAGAGAGTAGAGAGATTGGAGGCAAGACGGGGAAGGGCAGACATTTGAAAAGATTCATTCAGAATGTCTTGAACATAGTTAAGACTGGTTTTCTGTAGTTAGGGAATAGCTTCCTGTTCTGAATGAACAGCCAAACGGGTGGCTCCAGATACAAAAGTGAGCTTTGGGCAGGTTATTGATGAGGTCTAATGGTTGTAGGGTTACGACAATTAAATTTTTTTCTCAAAGTATTCCTTTTGACATAGTCTAACTCTTCTGTATTGCCCATAGCCCACTAATACATGGTTTGAATAATATGCTTCTGTTTGGTGGCAAGGGCCTGAGATTTTTGCCTTTGTAGATAAATTTGCACCAAGTTTAAGTAGGTCTGTGAAGGATTATAACCTCCTCTTCCCTCCACACAGGAGGACACTGCTTGTCCAACTTGTAAACGTGGATCACTAGAAATGCATGTCTGAATGTCTAAATCACCATAATTGATTGACTTACGGGCTGAAGCCTATATTTATTGCTACTTCCAGAAGTACTTCTTAATACTGAGTTGTCTCCTTCAGTTGACAATCATTCTGAACTACAGTTTATTTCTTCCCAGAAATTTGAGCAGAACGGAATGGGGAGTCTGTTTTCAGCTTCTGTTACCCACCAGTTGACATATTGGCCAGTGTGTTCTTAGAGTACAGAGTCATAGTGGGGAGGAGCTCTCACTGCCCTCATTCTGCTCCATTTGCACCATGGTCATGTAATTGATGGTGAATGCACAGATGACAGCCTTTTAAAAAAGCTACTGTAGGGGTGCCTGGGTGGCTCAGTCGGTTGGGCGGCCGACTTCGGCTCGGGTCATGATCTCACAGTTTGTGAGTTTGAGCCCCGCGTCGGGCTCTGTGCTGACAGCTCGGAACCTGGAGCCTGCTTCGGATTCTGTGTCTCCCTCTCTCTCTGCCCCTCCCCTGCTCATGCTCTGTCTCTCTCTGTCTCAAAAATAAATAAAACATTAAAAAAATTTAAAAAAAATAAAAAAAAATAAAAAATAAAAAAATAAAAAAGCTAGTGTAGCATAGTGGCTGTGGGCTTAAAACTAATACAGACTTGGTATTTTAATAGCAGCACTGACACTTATTAGCTATATGGACATAAGCAGATTTCTTGATTTGAATCCATTTTCTCAAAGTAAGACTGGAATAATAATAGGATTATTATTATTATAAGTATTATAAAATACTTAGTCCAGTGCCTGGTATTCTGTACTGGTCACTGGTGAAGTCGCTCAGCCATCAGTGTCTTTTTTAGGGGAAAACAGCTTGAGTTTACTTCCTCAACTCACCCTTGTGAATGCTCGCAGATGGCTTATTGTTTGTTTTTCTTTTAAGGAAGACAATGGGGTAAAATTGGTTGATCCTTTGGGTGAAATGCTGGCACCATCCTGGGAGGAACATGCTACCTGTTTGGCAAATGCTGAGGAACAAGATATGCCGAGAGTGTTGATGGACATCAGTGTGAAAGCAGCTGTGAATCTGCAACAAGATGCCTTCATAGTGATTGGTAGAGATACCAGGTGACCATCAGAGTTACTGGTGAAAGCAGCTTTGGGGACTCCACATAAGTGATTAAATTAATGTTAGTGCCCATGATAAACTGAAAGAAGGAAGTAAAGTGGAACTGCCCTAAGAGGCTCCTCCACCTACCTGGCCTTTTTTTAGTAGGATGTAGGAGCTAAGTCTCTCTGTGCATCTTGGGTTTTGGAGTCTGAACCCCAACTCTGACACTATATAATTGAATAGGTTATTTAACCTTTTGGAGCTTCCATGTGCCCATCTATAAAATGTTGATGATAAAGCCTAACACAGGATTTTTGTGAGAATTACATGACATAATGTATACAAAATACCTATTTCCTGACACGAGAGAAGTACTTAACAAATGCCTCCCGCCCCTTTATTTCTATAGGTTTATTTTCTCCTGTAGAGTAAGAACACATTATAATAATATTTTTAGAGATTTACCTTATAATCTACATAATTGTTGGTTCATATATTTATATCATTTTTGCATGCTGGAGTTCACTGGAAACATTAACAATTTATTTCTACATACCGTATCCCCCAATCCCCCCATCTGCAAGGGATACATTCCAGGACCTCCAGTGGATGCCTGAAACCATGGATAGTACCAAATTCTATATATACCATCTTTTTCCCTGTACATCCATAATTATGATAAAGGTGAATTTATAAGTTAAACGCAGTAGGAGATCAAAATGAATAATAAAGTAGAACAGTTACAGCAACATACTGTAATAAAAGTTATGTGGATGTAGTCTCTCTCGCTCTCAAAATATGTTAGTGTACTGTACTCTTTTCTTTCTTGTGATGCTATGTGATGATAAAATGCCCATGTGAGAGAGGATGTGAGGTGAATCATGTAGGCCCTGTGACATAGTGTTAGGCTACTGTTGACCTGATGATATGTTAGAAGGAGGGTCCTCTGCTTCTGGACTGCAGTTGACCCCAGATAACTGAAACCATGGCAAGCGAAACCATGGACAAGAGGGGACTATTTGTCATATTTGGCAGCTTTTGCTGTCCTTTACAAAAACATATTTTTGTAAAATGTTAGATTAAAAGTGTACTTTGAAACAGAAGCATTCTCTTTTATATAAGATCTTGTTTTGCCAGAGATCCTTTTTAAAGGAAATTTCCAGTCAGTGTCCTCATGGCTTAGACTGGTGTTTTATCCTTAATGTGTTACCAGCGAGACTTCCAAATACCATTGATTGTGGATTTATAGGTATCAGAAATAGCCTACTGATTTATGTTCTGAAACAAATAATTATCCCCCAGGAAAGCCTTCCCCCATGTAATTGCCTCTTACCAATTAACTAGTTTACATGATGTATAACATTATTTTCTACAAGGCAGTTATATAATTATTTTCAGATTGATAATTTGTTCCGACTTTTCCAAATGAAAAACAGGTTGCATATCCTTGGTGGTTTACTCCCCTGTACTGCATAATGCACACTGTTTGCATTCAGTATTTATTGCTACTGTTCCTAGGTAATGTACATGTTGTTACAGTCAAACTTGACCACATATTTGGGGATGGTGTAATCAGTGTATTTTTATATCTGTTTTCTAAATTTGTTTAAAAACCAAACTCTTTCTGAGAAATGTATTGTGAAAGACTGCTGGAAAATGCTTATACTTTGCCTATATCCTCTTTCCAGTGTTTTCAGACTTGACAGGTTTCTTATTATTCTGAAATATGTAGCACATAATTTCTGTATTTGCTTTCAGAATTTAGCAACTCTTCGTTTCAGGATGGGATGTATTATTTTCTTCCTTTTCTTTTCTAGGCCCACCAGTGAGAAACTCTCACAGTCTGTAATAGATGGTGTAACTGTTTTAGAAGGTCAATTTCATGGTATGTAGCTATCTTGAGCTGTGAATTAAGTTAATCTTAAAAAAAAAGTTTTAAAAAGTTGTAAAAGTAGTAACATTTTAGAAAAGTTTGAAAACGTGGATAAAAAAAGGTTTTGAAAAATGAACTCCTAGGTATTAAATACTAGTTTTTTAAATTTAGAAAATTCAATAATTTTTTTTCTTGATGTGCATATTTTGGTTTACCTATAGGAGATTATATGTAAGAAATAATGATCTTAACTTCCTTTACTTTAGTAAATTTTCTGGTATGAAAACCTTTGAAGTTACTTAAAGATGTTCATTCTGGGGAGCTTCTGTCAGTATTCCCTAATAGCCGATCACATGTGGAATCAGCTGTTACATATCAAATCATGGTGCAAAGTCGCTTTGGCCTACTTATCATGATTTAAGTTTTGACAGGTAGTTTTTCCTATAGAATTACATGCAGTACAATGGAGGCTTGAATCCTCTTCTCACATCATCTACCATGCATGCCCCTTGTGAATGCAGTGACTCCATTGTGCTTGGAGGTGAATTTCCCTAGTGTCTCCCTACTTTCTTATTTAAAAATATCTTCTCTTGACCTTTTCAACCTCCTTTCCAGCCCCGGTGTGCTCGTTTCTTCAGAGTAATTCCAAGAGCTTGCCTTGGCTTACTTCTCTGCTTTTCTAGTCATTACTTATCCCACCGCAGGCAAAGTCTCCATCCTGGCCCCTTCAGTGAAATGTCTCTCTCAACACTCATCTCAATTCTAATTGCCAGATTCAGTGGCTGTTAAAAAGTGGGAATTCTTGGGATGCCTGGGTGGCTCAGTCGGTTGGGCATCTGACTTTGGTTCAGATGATCTTGCGGTTTGTGGGTTTGAGCCCCTCGTCGGCCTCTGTGCTGGCAGCTCAGAGCCTGGAGCCTGCTTCGGATTCTGTGTCTCCCTGTCCCTCTGCCCCTCCCCCACTTGCTCGCTCTCTCTTTCCCTCAAAAATAAATATTAAAAAAAAAAAAATTATAAAGTGGGCATTCTTAGCCTGGGGCCCAGGGTTTCCTGGGAAGTGTTTGGTTAAGCTGCAGGGATCTGGTGACAGAGTGTTCTTGCTACAGTGTGCAGAGTGTTACCTGTACGTGCACTTTTTTAGGTAGAGGATTCTTTGCTCTTGTCAGATAGATGCTCAAAGGGATCTGTGACCTAAAAATTATTTCCAGAATTTATATTTTGAAGTTTTTATTTTAGTTGCTGTCTTGATAGCTCTCCACACTGTGACCTCCTCCTTTCTTTCTTTAAGATTCTACTTCCTTGGCCACTGTCCCTTATTGGTCTTCCATTTGGGCCCTTTCTCTCAATTTGGGCATTGCATATTTCTTTCGTTCTGCTTGCTGAATGATCATCTTTACTGCCATAGCTCCAGCTGTGTGAAGCTTAATTCTTCACTTGTTAGTTCAAACATTTTTGATTGTGTGCTATGTACAATTCTCCAGTAGTCTGTTTCATGCCAATCACAGCTTATCGTCAGAACCCCATTTTGCATCACGATGTGTGCATACGTCCTTGTGTGTATAAGTGACACAAAAGCATCAATAAATAATACCTATACTGCATGACATGCATTCATCTGTTTTATTTTAAAAAAACACAAAAATGTTGGTTGTATCTCACTAAGTGGGTTCCATGAGCCCTGACAGTCTCAGGTCTGCAGTGATCTGCCCTTACCCCAGATTCATCCTGCCTGAAACTATTGTGTGTACCATTCTCAGAATGGTTCACTTTTTCAGCACTGTCGTTCTAGCTGTATAACACTTTTCTAATGTTTTAGTCTAGAAAAATTTGAGAGTAATTAAAAAAAATTTTTTTTTTTTTTACCTTTCCCTCATTTCTGTCTTCAGCTTAGTGAAAGGTTAATGTAGCTGCTGCTTAGAGAGAACAGGGGAAGCTGGTAGAAGATAAGGTTGAGGAGGGAAGCAGGGGCCCTATCCTTTCAAGCCATGTAGGTTGCGGTAAAGATTTGGGTTTATTCCAAATGCACTGGAACTCCATTGAAGGATTTTGTGCGTAGGAATATGATCACGTTTCCATTTTAAGTCAGTCACTCTGGCTTTTATGTACAGAGAGACAGGAAGGTTGTAAGAAAGAAAAAGAGACTACTGTAGTTCATGTAAGAGGGATGATTGCGAGAGAAGTGGAGAAATTTGAAGTTAGTATTGACTTCAAAGGATTTTATGATACATAATGAGCTAGAGCTGTGAAGAATGGCTTGTAGGTTTCTGGGTTGATCAGTAGACTAGAAGAGTAACTACATAAGAGTCATTGTTTCTTGATTAACTGTATATAATAGTCATTTGTTAAATGTTTATTTGGTCGTTTTGATATTAGTCACGAAATCCTTTTGTTCCATCTTTTGGTAAGTCTTTTGAAATAATCGTTTTCCTCTCCTTATACCCCTCTGTTAAGCTAGGTTAAGCGCTGATCCACTTTTTTGAGCTCCTCCACCTCTTTCCACCTGATCCTTACGTTAGAGCCATGGGTGCCTTCATGAAATACCATTTCCATTGTAGAACTGCAGGGTTCAGTAACTTTTAAATGATCTTTTGCCTCTAGTCTAAACTTTGTGCTTGACTTTGAAGATCTGTGTTGGATTTAGTTACAGAATATTCACTGGATACTGGTTCATCTCTGTTATTTTTTCTGTTTCTTGTTCTTGGTACTTTTCTTGTGTGTTTAGCTATTTTTGACTATAAGCTGTTTGTTTTTCTTGGAAAATTATCTGTGGGACATTTTTGAGGTGTATGGTGAAGGCATATTTTCTCTGGCAGAGTTTAGTCATTGCCTTTGCTGGGTGCCTGGGGGTGCGACTTGGCTGGTGGATGACAAGGTTCTTTGATGACAGAGTTCTTCTGGACCTCTGTGGTTACGTGAATTGGGGCTGGAAACCTGTGGGAGGCCTGTGCTTCTGGTGACAGCTCTTCAGGGATGGGTTATTTCCTGCTCTGCTTGGTGTCAAGACCACTCTTCTGGGAGTGGGTACTTGGGGCTGATTCACTTTGGACTCACCCTTGTTCTGAAGAGTAGTCCTTTGAGGCTTCAACTTCATGAGGGCCTGGCCTTCTACTGGGTGTCCTTCCTTTTTTTTTTTCTTTTTTTTTTCTTTTTTTAAACCTTTAATTATTATTGAGAGACAGAGACAGAGCATGAGCAGGGGAGGGGCAGAGAGAGGAGGAGACACAGAATCCAAAGCAGGCTTCAGGCTCTGAGCTGTCAGCACAGAGCCCGATGTGGGGCTCGAACTCTCAAACCGTGAGATCATGACCTGAGCTGAAGTCTGACATTCAGTCAACTGAGCCACCCAGGCACCCGGTGTCCTTCTTATCTTAGGTCAACATGGACTTGTTTGTAGTGGAAGCAGTAAGTTAATTTCTGGTTTAGAGGAATGACCTTAGAAGCAAAACTGTTCAAATCTTGGAGTTCTTCCCTTCATAGAGATTTTGGCCTAATTTCCGCTTTAACTCATTGGCACAGCAATGCTTTTTAAAAGATTTTTCTTTTATCTGGCATTTTTGGTGGTTTTTGGGAGGGTTCATCTGAATTACATAGTTTGCAGTATTATTCGAACTAGAACTCAATTATTATTTTTCTATATTCTATTTTTGTTACCTGTCCATATTAAATGATTTTTTTATTAATAGTAGTCATTCATATTTCTTTTAGAATTCAGTATGTGCCCAATGTGTGGGGTTCCCCCCCCCAACATTACCAAACAACCAATTTAATTCTCTGACATTATCTACTTAGAAGTAGGGTCAGATCCCACAGGTTAAGGATACAGTGCCACATGACTCCCCATGCCCACTCTTTAGATGCCAGTCACGTAGGCTTCTGACAACCCCCTCCTTTGTTTTATTAATTTGCTAGAGTGCTCATAGAACTCAAGAGAAAAATTTTACTTACCAGATAGATTACTGGTTTCTTATAAAGGATATAACTCAGGAACAGCCAGATGGATGAGATACGGCAAGGTATGTGGGAAGGGGCACGGAACTTCCATGCTCTGGCCAACCACTCTCCCCAGTCTCCACATGTTTCACCAACCCAAAAGCTTGTCCTTTTGGGTTTTTAATGGAGGCTTCATTACATGGGCACAATCTGTTAAGGGATTGACTGTTGATATTTGAATGCAATCTAGCCCCTCTTTTCTGCTCTGCCTGGATTGGCAAGGGGGACCAGGAATATGGGAGAGGTCTGAAAGTTCCAGCTCTCTAATCACATGGTTGGTTCCCCCTGGCAGCCAGCCCCATCTTTGGGTTCCCTTGGAGCCTCCCTTGTCTCATTAGCATAACAAAAGACAATTTCTACTCTCTTCACTTAGGAAGTCCATGGGTTTAGAAGCCCTGCTTAGAATGGAGACAAAGACCAAATCTCCAATTTTTTTTTAAGTTTATTTATTTTTGAGACAGAGAGAGCCCACACCCACGCACACACACACACACACACGCACACACACGTGTGTGTGCATGTGCGTGTGTGTGTGTGTGTGTGTGTGTGTGTGTGTGTGTGTGTGTTTAGAGGGAGGGAGGTGTGTGGGGAGGGCCAGAGAGAAAGAGGGAGAGACAGCTTCCCAACCAGGCTCTGGCTGTCGGTGTGGAGCCCCACTCGATCCCAGAAACCATGAGATCATGACCTGAGCTGAAATCAAGAGTCAGGTGCTCAACGATCTGAACCACCCAGGCACCCCTGTTTCTTATAAATCACAGTATCATAATGTGACAGGCAGTTGTAATAACTTCAGTGGATATATTTATGCATATTTCTGGATAGTTTGAAAGTGTTTTTGTGTCCTCTGAGATGTTTTTATTTTGAAGATTTGTTGCTCTCAAATTCATATGGTATGAATCCATTTAAACATTTTTTTCTTTATTAAGAAATGTGGTGAATTGCTTTTTGTATTTCTATGACAGATTATGGCTTGGTAACAACGCCCCAGCTGCACTACATGGTATACTGTCGAAATACCAGTGGCCAATATGGAGAGGCAACCCTAGAAGGTTACTACCAGAAACTCTCTAAGGCCTTTATGGAACTTACCAAACAGGTAAAAATCTCGTGAACATGGTTAGAGTTTAAGTAAATGAATAAAATAAGATCAATTCAACAATTTATCTTAAGTAGATAGCTCATCACTCCTCCTTTTTCCAAAAATGCAGTGTATTTCCTTTTCTTTTCTAGGGCTCCACAAGGCTTGGCCCTTGTGTCCTGCTGTCTATTGGTATTTACTTGGCAAGGCACGTAGTACACGTAGTACATTCTGAGATCACTGTGGGAGAAAACCTGGTGGGGTTCTTAAGGTTACAGAAGTATTTATTCAGATGAATTTGCTCTTAAGGTTAATGTTAGATGCTATTGGCATCATACTTGAGGTGTCTGCCGTTGAGAAAGATTTTTCTCCTGTGTAGATTAGCTGCTTAAACCTCAATGGGGTTTGCGGGGTGTAATTTGATCAACAAATATTGAATATATGTTGTTAACCAAAACAGAGCCCTTGTTCTTAAATAATTTTTATTCTGAAGTGAGGGTGGGCCAGAGAGGAGACTGACAAAAAAACCCATACGTGCCCAGTGGTGTTATGTGCTGTGAAGGGAATGGCAGGCATCATTCTGCTCATCCATCTGTATACTCATTCCCACATTTGAATGCCTGTCATGTAATATAGGCTGTAGTATTATTTTGAAGGGTCCCTGCTTAATTGAGGCTAAATTCTAGTAAAGCTCCATTTCCATAAGGTATTCAGTCAATGAAACTGTTCTAGTGTCAGTTTCCAAAAAGTTTTAAAGGCCTTTAAATTTCACTTTGGTTTTCTGCAATTTTCATCTGAATATGTATACCCTTTTGTTTCCCAGGGTAAAATAGATGAGTGAACTGAAATAATAGAAGATGTTTACATATACCTATATGTGCTATATGTTTCGCTTTTTTGTAACTTGAAATTTTTCTTCCTTATGTCTTTTCTTTTAAGACTTTGTGCAGCGAAGATGAATATAGATCACTTAAGGTTGACTGTGCAAATGGCATAGGGGCCCTGAAGCTGAAAGAAATGGAACACTACGTTTCCCAGGGGCTATCAGTTCAGCTCTTCAATGACGGCACCAAAGGGAAACTCAATCATTTATGTGGGGCTGACTTTGTGAAAAGTCATCAGAAACCTCCACAGGGTATGTAGAAAATGTGTTTTTAGAGTTCTTTGAAACCAGTCTTACTTAAGAGACAGAGGTGGCCAAGTGAGTTGAGTCATGCTGCTCGTCCTGGCACACCGCTTTAGACATCTGGACACTTTTCTTACTGTCCGTGCCATTCGAAACATGGTCTATGACCTTTGCCTATGAGTTACACGACTCCTACAGTGTGTAGGCAATGTCTGGGGGAGGGGTGGGGGGGGAAGCAAAATCAGGAATTGGTGTTTTAAAGCAGTAGTTCTCAAACTTCAGTATGCGTGAGAATCATCTGGAGGGCTTGTTAGCACACAGATTCCTGGGCTCTACTCTAGAGTTTCTGATTCTGTAGGTCTGGGTAGAATTTGAGTAGGAAAAAAATTTGTCTTTCTGTCAAGCACCCAGCCTTTGTTAATGTTGCTGGTCTGGGGACCACACTTTGAGAATCCTTGATCTAAAGGATAGCAATAGTGAGTAGCATTTTTCACCTTACCTGAGTCAGACACACAATGGAAAGGGAATGCAACTTGGCTTAATTATAACTGTCTGCAAAATCTGTTTTCTCCAGTTGGTATATTAGGAGGAAGACTGTAGTTGTACTAAGAGGTGGTCTATGTTTAGCTGTGTTGTAAATCCTGAATTGTTAGTGGGTGGGCCAAACTTGGCTTATGGATGTGTTTTGTTTGGTCTGCTGTGTGTGTGTGTATTGCATTACTTGTCGCCATTTAAACATTTCATGATTTTACTTAAATATTAGAAACGCTGGCTTCTCTTTACCGATGTCAGAAAATGTCCATTCCCATGTGGCAATAATTGGCTGCCATAGAGTGGCTCCTGCCAACTTCAGACAGGACATGCATTCTTCAGAACTCCACAGACCTCATCCAGTTGCCTCTCTCCTTTACGTTATTCTGCCTCACTGTAGTACACATTTACATTTTTAGTTCGTCAGCTAGTTTGAACTCCTTTTTGTTGAATTGCTTGTTTTTGTTGAATTGACAGTTTGGTTCTAGGTCCTGCATCTGTCCATCCATCTAAATACTGAGCTCTTCTCTCCCTTGCTCTAAGCACGTGTGGTGAGAACAAAGGCAAGAGAAATGTAGCTGAAGTAAATCTTACAGCTTGCAGCGCACTGATGAAAACCTGAGACGTGCAGAGTGTGACATACCTCAAGGGACTTATGGCTGCCTTAATGTTGATGTTTTATTAGAGACTAAAAGCAACCTTATCTTGACAATAGCCAGATCTCTGTCAACCTCGCTTTTAGCATATAGAAATGCCTTAGAAACTTATGTTATCTCTATCCCCCGCCAACCTTAAAAGTATATAATCAGTCACTTCTCACAGTCCGAGCGCAGCTCTTTCTGCCTGTGGGTCCTGTCCCCTGCTATAAGAAAATCACCTTTTCGCACCGTAAAATGCCTTAAGAATTCTTTCTTGACCGTTGTGCTTGGTGGCCCCGCATCACGGGGCTACAGAAAGAACAAAACCATAGGCCCTCACTTTTCCTGAAGCGTGTGTTATGCCTTGTAGTCAACCTTATATTCATATTCCTCATGAAAGCCTCATGTTGGATTTGTCCACCTGCTGCTCTCATGGCTAAGGAGCAGCAAAATCTTCTAAGTTTGATGTGACAGTTGCTGAGGTTTTAATAACCCTATGCAAATTACACTGGTCATGTATCTCTCACAGGTTACAATTCTTCCCTCTAACTTACCAATGTTTCTTGTTACTGATGGTGTGAACAAATAAAAATCACTTCTACCAGAGTTGAAGCACATAACTCATCCGTTGATTATTTTTTATATCTAAAGGGCATCACAGTACTAGGTAAATTGCATTCACAAATAGTCTGTAGCTTTCACCAAACTATGGGAACTTGTCTTACCAAACCAACTGGTTTATAAAACGGAATTTTACGTTATTTTATATTTTTTAAATCTTTATTTTTGAGAGAGAGAGTGCAAGCAGGGGAGGGGTAGAGAGAGGGAGATAACAGAATTCAAAGCAGAATCCAGGCTCTGAGCTGTCAGCACAGTGCCTGAGGCGGGGCTCGAACTCACAGACTGTGAGATCTTGGCCTGAGCTGAAGTCAGATGCTTAACTGACTGAGCCACCCAGGTGCCTCTGGAGTTTTATTTTAATATTATATCAAGTTTCAGCATAGAATTCTCCTTTTACAGTTAGCTATGAAAGAATTTACCCTGTAAAAACTGCCAGTAAATCTGTATACTATTTAAAAATGAAGACATTGGTTTTTATTTGGAAGGATAATTTTAAGTACCTCTTGAAAAGTGATATGTGGAACACGTAAGGCCAGTTGTGATCATACTTTAGTGAAATATTTTTCCCTTGTAATTAATGTAAGAGAAAAAACTTTTTATATTGAGTTTTATCCCTATTTCTGTGACTGAAATGCATTTTAAATTCTGTGTGCTAGGAATGGAAATGAAGTCTAATGAAAGATGCTGTTCCTTTGATGGAGATGCAGACAGAATCGTTTATCACTACCTCGATGTAGATGGTCACTTTCATCTCATAGATGGAGACAAGATAGCAACACTGATTAGCAGTTTCCTTAAAGAGCTCTTGTTGGAGGTATGGTAGGATGATTGACTGCTCTTTAAAACAAGACTCACTGGTGACTAACATGTCTCAAAGGCACAATTTATACAAAGTTCCTTACATCTGTGGCCAGAAAATACAAGACGACACATGGTAATTTTAGTCATTTCACCATGGGGCACGGGTTTTCGAACCTGAAAGTAGCGCTCTTTTCTTCCTTATACTGGCAGAGTTTTATGATTCGAAGCTTTATGAAGATTTTGGTGTCTTCACAACTGACGCTTTAGTGAGCGTTCCATCATCACTCCCAAAGCTTTAAACAGAAGATTGCATCTTCTGAGAGATGTATTTACTGTGTTATAATGTGGTTAGTAATGCGAGAGAGGTTTATTCTCCTTTGCTCTTTTGGAAACCTTAGGCCAGCTTTTAGTATAGCATGTAATGGGAACTAGTTATTATAATGTGGAAAAAGCTATACTTTAAAAGAGTTCAATAACTACTTTTATTTAAAATACCAGAGAGGTCAGGAAATCACAAGCTTCTTTTGGAAGGAATCCTTGTAGAATTTAAATAACGCTCAAAAGTATTTTAGCTTTTTTTTCTGGCATACATGTAAATTTTCATTTTAGGCATTTATTGCATAAACTGGTAATTTTGGCATCCTTTAGAACTCTCATTATATGTTTGTTTTTGTAGTTAGTGTTTTTACTTTTGATGGCAAGGCAATTATCATTGTTTTTATCTAGATTGGAGAAAGTTTGAATATTGGTGTTGTACAAACTGCGTATGCAAATGGAAGTTCAACACGGTATCTTGAAGAAGTTATGAAGGTACTGAACCATTTCCATTTTCTGGTAGCTTCTTAATAATTCTATCTTAAGATATTTCTGTGAGGAAAACAATGCGGTCATACAAGTGAACAGGTCACAGTACATGAAGCTGAGCTGTTGTCCATTTAAGGGTAAGATATTAAGATACGGGAAAAAATTGTCCCTGGTGCAAAAAGGGAAAGAGACTCCCCCCCACCTTTTCTTATGAATGTAAATGTTTTAAAAGGCTAAGCAAATTTTATAGTTAAGGAGTGTTTTCCCTAAGGGTCTAGAATCCCCTCACTGAAATGTAAACTTCCAGGGAAAATAGCATCCTGTCTCCCAGGCTCCTGAGAGTTTGTTAGTTACAGCTTGGAATCAGCCACATATATTTACTTGTTACCGAGATATGAGAAGATTTATTATTCTTTTGGTAAGGACTAAACACCGATTGCCATCACAATTATCAGGTAAATTTAAAATAAGTGGTCCTGTAAAGTCTTCTTGAGAAGCAGGCCTATTCGGTAGACATAGGGACTATTGCTTTGGGATTTCACAGGCGGGGAGAGAGACTCGGCTACTCTTTTTTTTTTAAAAATTTTTTTTTTTTCAACGTTTATTTATTTTTGGGACAGAGAGAGACAGAGCATGAACGGGGGAGGGGCAGAGAGAGAGGGAGACACAGAATCGGAAACAGGCTCCAGGCTCCGAGCCATCAGCCCAGAGCCTGACGCGGGGCTCGAACTCACGGAGCGCGAGATCGTGACCTGGCTGAAGTCGGACGCTTAACCGACTGCGCCACCCAGGCGCCCCGAGACTCGGCTACTCTTAATACAACAAGGAAAAGTGGGAGAGGGGGTTGGTGAATGGAACATTACTAAGGAATCTTCAGGAGTCAGGATTCCGACTGAACATACCTTACAGGACTCCTGTTGAAGACAGGCCAGGGTGGTTAGATACTACCTGGGGTATGGTATGGGGTGAGGACTTCGATCAGTTATGGAGGGTAGGAGATTCTTGCTGAGACTGGACTCTTCCAGACATGCAAGGATAGGACCTCTTTGGGATCACAGGAAAAGTTTGTTCAGGGATAGAATCTGTTACTAGTTACCTTCAGCTATATTATAAAAGGGTGAGATTTCTGTCTGTAGTTCTTAACAGATTTCCTGTGGTGTGCAGCACAGTCTAGCTTGAGGTGTGTTCAGTAATCAAAACTGTTTTCTTACTCTTCTATAGGCAAGTTTTCTGGGTTGTTAGAGGAGGTTTTGTATCTGATTTTTTTCCCCCAACATCCCCCAGATGATTGACCATCCTCTGTACCCCATCACCTGCTCTAAGAGTTGGAGGGTCCATGGCCAAAATTATGTCTGTTTGCCTTTACTCTTTCTCACTAGCTAGTGTTTTCCAACTTTTGTGCATTCCTTTTCAAATTCCTGCATTTTACTAGTTTTTGTTGCTTTTGCACTCTTTTTAAAGCAGGGGTGGCAAAGTCCAATTCTTGTAGAATCTGGATAAGTGAAGAGAAAAAGTACAGCAGGTGCATAAGGACTAGGAAGAGTGTGCCCAGACAGGCCAGCTGCTGTCACATTTAGTCAGATTCTTCAAGAAAAGCTGAAAATCTAAGTTTTTATGTGACTCTCCTTCCTACTACTTTTTAAGTCTTGACAGCTGATTAAAAATTTAAATTTTTTTTTTTTCAACGTTTTTATTTATTTTTGGGACAGAGACAGAGCGTGAACGGGGGAGGGGCAGAGAGAGAGGGAGACACAGAATCGGAAACAGGCTCCAGGCTCTGAGCCATCAGCCCAGAGCCCGACGCGGGGCTCGAACTCACGGACCGCGAGATCGTGACCTGGCTGAAGTTGGACGCTTAACCGACTGCGCCACCCAGGCGCCCCAAAAATTTAAAAGAAATAGGCAAAATAAAACACATCTGGAAGCTGCTAGTTTGCGACATGATTTAAAGTTGCAGTAAACACACTCAAGGAACTCCATTGGTGCCCAGTTGCCCACCATTTATCAGTGATTCTCAGTATTTGGGTTACCGTTTTAGTATTTCTTTTCTGTGTTAACATTTTTATAGGTAATATATACCCTGTTTAAGAAACAAATACATCAGAAACTGTTACTCATCAACCCATTCTCCTATGGATGAATTAAATATTTTTAGCTCTAACCTTTCCTGAGGTCTTCTAAATCCAATCAATGGCCAATCTTATTTGATCTTGATCTCTTTTGCGATTTGCCACTATCAGACTTATTAACCACTCTTCTCTCTCAGATCCATCCAAGGCTTAGGCTGCCCAGTGTTGCTAGTTCAACCATCGTAATTTCTTAATGGGATTAGTCCTAGAAACCTCCTAACCAATGTCTTTTAATCTTCTAAGCCACGGGTTAAAAAACTGGCCTGTGGACCAGATCCAGCCTGCCACATGTTTATGAATAGTTTTATTGGAACACAACCATGCTTATTTCTGTATTTTCTGTGATTGCTTTCACACTCGTGGCAGAAGTGAGCAGTTGTGAAAGAAATACGGCTGTAAACTTTGAAATATTTATTATATGTCCTTTTATAGTAAAGCTTGCAGACCTCTGTAAACCATTCTCCACATTGTAGCTAATGGAGCTTTCTACACAATTGGATCATGTCACTCCCCCACTTACAATCTTTCAATATTTTATCCGGGGATGCTCCTCTTTCTCGCCTTGCTTTTTCCCTTGGTTGTGTATTTCTATAGTTGCCTTCTCTCCCCCATACTAAACCACTTGGTATTTTAATTGCGTGTCTTCCTCACTAGATGGCTCCCGGTTTGTTCCCTGTTGTATCCTTCGGAGAGTAGGTATATAATATGTGTTTGCCCATTGAATAACTGCTATTGTGTTTCTTTAAATATGTGTCATAGGTACCTGTCTATTGTACTAAAACTGGTGTAAAACATTTACATCACAAGGCTCAAGAGTTTGACATTGGAGTTTATTTTGAAGCAAATGGGCATGGCACAGTAAGTTCTCCTTAGTTACAACCAGCTTTAGCTGGACTTTTTTTTTTAATGATGGGAATTTTCTGAGTAGTAATACCTTATAATCGATTCCCACTTTGTTGAAATGATCAATATGATAGTAGAGTAAGATTGGGTTTACTTAATATATTCTTATGTGTGTTGAAACTGGTTTTCTTTTAGGTTGTTTATGATCTTTGAGTGTGAACAGATAATACAGTTTGTTCCTACAGGTTTTTTGTTTTTGTTTTTGTTTTTTTTTGAGAGCACGAGCAGGGGAGGGGTAGAGGGAGAGAGAGAATCCCAAGCAGGCTCCACGCTCAGCATGAAGTACAAAGTGGGGCACTGTGAGATCATGATCTGAGCCAAAATCAGGAGTTGGATGCTTAACTGAGCCACCCAGGCACCCATTTTTAGTTTCTTTAAAAAAAAAAAAAAAAGCAGTTCTTAATTTTCTTACAAGCAGATTGTTTATCATTTAAAATCTTTTCTTTGAACTGGCCATAGGTAGTGAAAGGGAAGTTCAGTAGCTGTGGTAAATTGAAAAGTTTTGGAATGCTTGAGAATTAAGTTATGAGCGACTAGAAATGAGTGTAAGTAGCAATAAGCATGTAAAATTTTTATGGTGCTTTTTGTAGGCAGAATATTTAAAGAATTTTTTGAGATATAGTTCACATACCTTAAAATTCACCATTTTGAAGTGTACTAAGTGGTTTTTAGTATATTCATAAGGTTCAGACTTTTGTTTAAACGTTTTTATGCCACACCTCATTTCATAAATAGATTGGAGGTAGCCAACAGAAAAGATGTTACCTAGGTCAGATTATTTTCATTAATTCTGAACTGGCTTCTAGAGGCCTTGATCATAAGAAAAATAATAATTTCTCAGGAAATGCAGTTAAAATATAACTTCAGTGATCTAATTAAGGCAGAGGTTGATAAATAATTTTAAAGGGCAGATAGTATTTTAGACTTTTGGCTCCTAAGGTCTCTGTTGCACCTGTCAGCTCTGCTGGTGTAAGATAAGGGAGTGTGTATGGCTGCGTTCCAGCAGAAATAGTGACCAGAGTGTAGTCTAGTTTACCAGCAAACATGTCATTTCATCAAGTGCTGACTATAGTATTGAGCCACTCTGAAGTAACTAAACTCATGGGCAAAACATTTTAAAATGACGGGAATCTTGAGGAACATGATGTATGTCATATATATGGTACTATTTGCCATAATAAGATAAGTACAATGAACTCTTCTTTTATCTAGCTTATATCCTTTAAGTTTTTACAAGAAAACTCTACTAGTTGTGCTGAATTCTGTATTCTTTCAAGTGAAATGGATGCAGATAGGCTTAAAGAACTGGTTGCACAGAACTAATTCAGCTGACAGAGGGGCAAACATAATATATTCATCATGTACATTTGCCTCTGTCAGAGTGGTATTTTCTTTGTAATCAGCTCTTTGTATTTTGATAACCAGTTCTTTAATCCATGAAGGATTTTTCCCCCCAACTATTATCTTTTGGGTTCTGATGTGATCTTGTCAATTTCATACATTCTAAGGCTATCATTATTTTTCCCTTCAGTTTTTCCAGATTCATTCAGAGTTTCAAAAGTGGTTTAACTTGGATGACTGGGCACGAAGAGAATGTTTTACAATTGTGTGTTTATGCTTTCCTTGCAGGTACTGTTTAGTAAAGCTGCCGAAACAAAGATAAGACAACTCACAAAAGAATTAGAAGATGAGAAAAGGAAAGCTGCTGCTAAGATGCTCGAAAACGTTATTGACTTGTTCAACCAGGTCAGAGCTGGAGGGTGGCGGGCTCTTGGTTACTTTACCATTGTTCATAAGGTAGACCGAATAGTGTGTTGCATAAAAAAGTAGAAAAGTCCTGGCAGCTTCCTTGCCACAGTGGTATATACAGTTGAGATGGACACTGAAATGCAGTGATAGAACACTGATGTGCTTCCTTACCCCTGTATTTTATGATGAAAACTTGTAAGTATAATGAGTAGCTCGCATCTAGATTCAAAACTCTGCTGTGAGTCTATGTATATGTGTCAAATCAGTGAGATTGGAGTCTATACAGTATGGCAGAGGAAGCAAAGAGTAGGACCGGAAAAAGTGACAGAACTAGTATTTGAATATCTTGCACGTAGTAAGGCACTTAACATACCTCAGTGTAATCCTTGCAGTAACCCAGGGAGAGGGGTTGTTATAATTCCCATTTTGTAAATGAAGAAACAAAGGGCTTGGAGCTAGTTATCCAGTCTTAATTTTATAGATAAGGAGGAAGAGTAAAAGCAAGTTTCTCAAGAGCTAGTTTCAGTATTCTTTGTATAACTCTTTGTGGTCTTTCATTTCTCCACACACTCTAGTTTAATAATCTGTGTGAGGGTGGGGAGGAAGCACAGGATACTGTGATTTGTTTTCTAAGAGCATTCATATCCAAGGGTACACTTTCTTTCATTGTGTCTTGTAGGCAGCTGGTGATGCTATTTCTGATATGCTGGTGATTGAGGCAATCTTGACGCTGAAGGACTTGACTATACAACAGTGGGATGCTCTTTATATGGATCTTCCAAACAGACAGCTCAAAGTTAAGGTCTGAGCAATATTTTAAAATGACTTCTTTTCTGAAAATTAAATGTATTATCTCCAATCTCTATATAAAAAATATTCCGTGTCATGTTTCATCGTGTACATGTAGATATTATAGAAAATGCCTTATATCCTGTTTTCCCACATCTTAATCTTAACCAGTTGTTTGAGAAGTATTTAGTTTACTGACTTGAAAAGAAAAAAGTGATACATGTTCTTTATAATAAAGATTTTATTGTGGAAAATTTAAAACAAATATAAATGTGGAGAGAACAAAAAAATGAAACCGCTGTGTTCTACAGATTTCAGCTATTGTCCTTCCCCATTCTCCATAGCTCCCATGTTATTTTGAAGCAATCCTGCTAGCCTATTATTGCAAGTGAAAATATTTCCTTTGAATTATTCTTGGGTCACGCAGAACTTCCTGGGGCTAGCTAGATGCTGAGAAGTAGGATCTCTGGGCTTAAATGGCAAGAAATTTTTTAAAGGCAGTTCATATAAATGCTCATTGATTTCTGTACAGCTTTATGCCAGTGTACATACTCACCAACAGGATTTGTGAAAGACAATTAGAGGTAGTAAAGCCCGAGGTCACAGAAGTGGCTACTGATTGGCATATTTAGGAGATTTTTATCATGACCCTCTTACATAATAGGTTGCTGCTTTGTCAACAGTTTATAGAAATAGTTATTTGACCAGGGACTTAAAAATACAGTCCTTCCTGGCCACTATTGTAGTGGTAACTGTAAGACTGTGGAAATGTTGCCTGTTTTTGCTAAAGGCAACCTTTAAAGCTACAACTGAAATTAATAATCCTGATTTTGGCAGAAATAAAAATTATAAAATTTTAATGTAGTTGCACTCTGTGGTACAATAAGCTGAAATGTAGGTCTGTTACTGTTGAAATGGCCACAGTCTTTTGGTGGGAATTCTGTTGAACAGGTTAGGCTTATATAGTAACAGATATGAAATGCTTGTGCATAGGTTGCAGACAGGCAAGTTATTAGCACCACTGATGCTGAAAGACAAGTAGTTACACCTCCAGGACTACAGGAGGCAATCAATGACCTGGTGAAGAAATACAAGCTTTCCCGAGCTTTTGTCCGGCCTTCTGGTACGGAAGATGTAGTCCGAGTATATGCAGAAGCAGACTCGCAGGTAAGCTGGGATGGTTCTATTGAAAAAATAATGCGGTGAGAGTCTGATACCATGGGTAGTGGGGGTCGTAGTAGGAGAGAAAAGAAAACTATTTTAATAGTGTTGCAGTCTCACTGTGATAATTGTTTATGGAGATTTTTAGGTTCATATTAAGACTGTAAGAGTACTTTCATCAGTCGTTGAACAAAATTAGACCAACTTAGTTTATTTCCCCAAATATTTTTCTTTTTATTCCAGACTTCCTATTTCTAACCATGGCATGAATAATCAGTAGATACTTTGCCACGCATTAGTCTTCTGTGGCCTGAAGTGGATGATCTTTTAAAAACTCCTTTAAAAACATAATCCTGTTGCTTTATGAAAACAACAGGCTTTGAGGTACATGTCTAAGTTAACTGGTACCATCATCCAGGTTGATGGAAATTCATCTTTGTCTCTGGACTTTTGATTTGTTTTTCAAAATAATTTCCTTTAAACAGCCTCGCTCTGTGCCTCTGCTCTTTTCCTAACAGGGTCAAGACTTCACGGTCTCGATTTTTTAAACTTTGCCCTCTTCACACACTCTTTTACTCTTAAACCCTTGATCAGTGTTTGCACAGCTAAGGCAGTCTAGAGTGGGTTGAATAGGCACTCAGAAGGGGGCCCTTATAAGGGAGCTGGCAGCTTTTTGGCAGAAGCTTAGGCCATCCCAGAATATAGTGAATAGAAATTGCTGGTGGATGGGGAGAGGCCATCTGGGACTTTAATGGTTACTTACACTTAGGCCAATTGTGGCCGTACTTTTAAGGACTAGGTTTTATTGAATTTATTCAGAATTTTGGAATAACTAATTTTACAATTTGATTTGATTAACCAAGAACTCACCGGATTTGGAAGAATTTGAGTTTTCCATTTATTTAAGAATCTTGGAATTTGTTACTGAAAGGTGAAAAAAAAAAAAAGAAAAATTTTCATCTGAGTATGCTAGTGAGACAAAAAGTTCTCTTCCCTTCCCTCAGAGTTGTAAGTTACCTGATAGATGCTGTCTTTCTCCTCTAATCTCCTTTTGTGTCATTTTCAGGAAAATGCGGATAGCCTTGCACGTGCAGTCAGCTTGGCAGTATTTCAGCTGGCTGGAGGAGTTGGAGAAACACCCTAACCAGGTTTCTGAAGATAATTTTTATATTCATGACAAACTGGATTTTTAAGAACTTTTTACAAAATAATAGTACTGCCACTAATGTGACAGGTTCAGACACATTTGTAATCATGTTTACGATGCACCTTACTAGATTGTTTCTAGATCTGACTGTTTTTCTTAAACACTACCACAACTATTATTTAGAAATAGGGAAACCTTTTACCTGTTAAAGTGAAACTTGAACCGAATTTCAGTCTCACTAATGTAAAGTGCTCGGGGCTTAATCATTACCTTTATAGTACATTCAGGGACAAATTCATGAGGGCTGCTGGAAAATTAAACCTTACTACCAACTCCTTGGAATGTCTTTTCCATTGCCGTTACCTAACCGTGATCGTTATTTTGCAGGATTCACCATTGTTGATACGGAGGGGGAGGGTGGAGAAGACTTTACACAACCAATTTTTCCACAGCAAAATTTAGAATGATTCTTCAGTGACTTACCTCGTCACGTAACATCACCAGGCGTTCAGAGTGTGACATGGAGGTTGTGCATCTCTACTCTGTACTCAGGTTGAGATGCTTGTGCTACGTTTATGAGGATGCATAGCCCAGGCTTCAGTTACTCTTTATCCCTCTTAGTGCAGGTATGTGGGAGAACACTAACTGTCATACTTGACACCAAGCCTCTGCCAGAGAAGCGCCACCATTCTGATACTGGAATGTGGTTAATAATGGAAAGAAGATCCCAACGAGTCTAAATTAAACAAAGCCTGAAACCAACAGCAAAAAATGTGCAGTGTGTATTTTGCAGGTTTAAGACAACTCAGGACAATAAAACAATGGACTATATATGTATATATAGATCTCTCTTAGGCACCATAATCAATATGAGCCAACAATATTTAAACTTGATTCAGGCCACATTCAGACATTTGCTCTTATTTACAAATATTTAAATTAAATACAACCTGAAATGTGTTTTGTTACATACAAAAAAGAAAAAAAAACCTATACAACTCAGAGCAATGTTTGTTTTAAATAATTACATTTAACTAAATGGAACCACTTGTGGTGCTTCAAGTTTTTATGACCCCTTCCAGAAAATCTTTTTCTACCATCTCTTCTATTTTTTGCCTGGCTTTGCTGGAAAAGGGTTTGTGGTTTTCCAGTTTCATGTCCTTATTCGGGAAGGTGTTTGAGTAGAGGATGGGGCTCCCTGAGTGTCCTACACATCGGCTGGTGACTTTGCTGTTGAAGACTTGGCTGAGTACATTGAAGAATGGCAGCAGCTGCTCAATACTGCGCACGGTGCAGATGGTAAGCAGCAAGTGCCCCGGCTCCCAACCCAACGTTCTCCCTGAGTTGTCTTCCTCTGGGTTTTTCTGTAGAAACACAAAGGGAATTGTTATTATAGAGATACAGTACATGAGAACATTTAAAAGGGTATAAACATCAGCAACAGTTAACAAATACAAATGATGACATCAAGGCTCCATTCCAGACTTGATTAAAATCGTGCTTCTGACTGAAGCATTTTAGTGCCAATTATTAGGTACAGATAGAGGTGTCCAACACTGTAGTAATATTTTCCAACTGGAGTGCACAGGTAAGCTTAGCAGAGTCAGTTTTAGACTGAGTCAAATATTAAAAATTTATGTTGTGCTTTGCATATACTCAAAAAGCTCCCAGATTTCTGGATTCCCACTAATGTAGTAACCAAGGACTAAATCATAAAGTGACTGCAGAAGAGGGTTAGGAAGAGACAAAAAAGTCTTCTACGTTTCACCATTAGTAATCAGTTAATTCCTTTGCAGCCAAATGGCTTAAACTTATTACTACAAGATGGTAGCATGGTTTGGAGGGAGTAATTATTTTCTGTGTGAGAGAAAGGAAAAGAGCACTCAGGAGAGACACTGCCATCTGTTTTTGTGTTGTGTAAACAACATGGGGAGGAGAGCTGCACCTAGAGTCAAAATAACTGGGTTAGCGTCTGGGCTTTGCAATTTAGTGTGGGACATCCTTGGGCAGGATACAGAAAATTCCTCATTTAAAAAGATGGGGAAATATAATCTGTCTTCTGGCAAAGAAGTCAAATGAGAGTGCAGGTGAAAACTGTCAACTAAATATAAATGCAGTTAAAATCATTCATTAAAACTAACCAAGAGATTAGTTTAGGAAGCCAGCTGGATTATATGAAGTTGTCGATGTCAGTCTATCTAGGAAAAGTTAGGAGAGAACTGGAGATGTTTTGAGTTTGGGGGGAATCACAGATATAAAAACACACTTAGAATGAAAACAGACGTGAATTGGATAGAAAATGGGGGAAAAATCAGCAGGTGGGACTTAGAAAGCAGAACTGCCATACTGAGGAGTTTGCCTGTTGCTGAGAAACTTGCATTGTTTACCTAATATTTAATATCACTAGTTTCCTAGAGGAGATAGCAGATGCAAAATACAGCTTATTTTCCCGTATGCGATTACAAGGTTTTTCTGCTTATTTAAAAATGAAATCCCGAGAATGGAAAATAGATTTAAATTAAAAAGGAGCAAACAAATCCTCCAGTTCTCTATGGCCAGAAAAAAAGTAATTAACCTCAAACTATAGGATATAGAAAACCTCCTTCCATTCAAGAAAACTTGAATGCTGGTTTTAATGACCATCCTGGGAGACTGACTTTCACATCACTGGCTGCTGTTAAGTGGCTGACCACATCACCTATTAGTCCCCTGAATCAAGCTGCAGTTCAATAGTGATTAAAGGATAAGCAGAGATGAATTTACCCTGAAGGAAAATGCATAATATCCTTGAGAGAGAACTAAGGTAACCTTTTGTTTATATTCCTGCCAAGATGTACATTTTTTTAATTTTTAAAATGTTTTATTTTCGAGAGAGAGCATGAGCAGGGGAGGGCAGAGAGAGATGACGACACAGAATCAGAAGCAGGCTCCAGACATTGAGTGTGTCTGCACAGAGCTCGATGCAGGGCTCGAACCCATGAACCGTGAGGTCATGACATGAGCTGAAGTCAGATGCCTAACCAGCTGAGCCTCCCAGGTGCCCCAAGAGGTACCTTTAAGAGAGGGGCTTTTACTAAGCTTGTGACCAATAAAGAGCGCACCTGTTTTGGTGTTCTGCTCCTCTTCATCACAACTATACCACCTCCTCAAAAATAAAAGCCAGACATGTTCCCATAAAAACGATTTCTCCTTTAACTTCACCAGTCTACACTTGAAGACAGACTTCCTTCCTGTTTACCTCTCTTGTACTTGTTGAAATCCACACCTGGGTTTGTGTCTCAATATTTGGTCCAGATGTGGCAACTTTTGCTGCCACATCACAAGCATCAAAAAGCCACCCTCACCTGATGCTTGGCCATCTCCAATCCCTCCAAAATCACTGTCTTAAAGTCCTCCTCCTTGTCCTGTGGAAGGAAAGAGGAGAACTCATAGCCTTTGTTCCAATGAAAAGTATGTTTGGCCATGAAGACCTTGTTTAAAGTGTGGAAAATGCTTTCTAATCAAAATTGTTATCTTATTCTGTGGGACACATTTTAGGCAAAAGGCTGTCTTGTTTATCCCATAGATACAGAGAGGAGTCTTACAAAAATTGTCATTACTAATGAGATGCAGGGATGACAAAGTGCATGTTCCTGGGGTCATAATCATCACACAGCTTCTGGGTTTGTCGTCATGATTAGTTTTTCAAACCCCTATGATATTAAAGGGAAAAGTACCTAAACTCTGGACCCAACTTTCATGTCTGCCCTTTTAACTTCCTTAAAGATTTAATTTTAAATCAAGTTCCTCAGATCCTTCAAGCGCAACCTCCTCTTTAATCCTCCAGTTCTCTATGGCCAGAAAAAAAAGTAATTAACCTCGAAGCTAAACTCCTTCTCTATTCCATTTGTATAGTTTGTGCAGTGTGGTTTAGTTTAGGGGCTGCTGCCTGATTAGGGGACCCCAGAAGACTGGAAAATTTCTGAGCACTCAAAGCACATACTGCAAATTAAGACTCCAAAATACCTGGGTCATCCCCACACTGTACATTTTGTAACAAAAATAGTTTTTTTTAATTTTGTGATGCTTTATTTTTTTGTAAGTAATCTCTACATTCAACATGGGGCTTGAACTCAACAACCCTGAGATCAAGAGTCGGATGCTCCGCTGACTGAACCAGCCAGTTGCCCCTGAAAAAACTTTAATGCAAAAAAGACAAAAGATATGAAATAAAGGCTCACTGGTGAGCATGCCAAACTCATTATTATTTTCTTGGGTGAAGATCTCTAATTAGCCTGAGGCATACCGAAAGATACAAAATACATAATACATGATATAAATACATTTTACCAATTCTGTCTTCTTACACTTAAAAAGAAGAATGCGGTACCTTTGCCCTTTTCCGAAGAAGTTTCGCTAGTCGAACTACATAAGGTTTAAATTCTCGTTGATGTATGCCCTGCCTTCGGACTTCCAAACCCGAATCATCGGAGGCTTCTGGGATAAAGGCCCATCGGTACCTATGTACAGAAGAATGGTATTGACACTGGTAAGACAAGATGTGCCATTTGAGACAAGGCCACGTTAAGTGTGGAAAGAACGTGACCCACTGCCTCAACAGATTCCAGTGCCAGCTGTGCCAGGTGCAGCCCCGTCACGTAGGACAGGACTCTCAACCTGACCGACCCTTTTCTTCACCAGCAAATAAAGACACTATTAACCATCTCCTAGAGTTGTAAAGAATAAATGCATATGCAAAGTCTCATCATTGTTCTTCATGAGCACAAAGCCAGTAACTTAAATGATTCCATCCTCATTTGTTAATTGGCAAAATCCCGACCGTATACTTGGCCAGATGCCCTCCACACAGTAAGGGGGCAAAGAAATGAAAAAAAAAACATTAAGTAGGACTTCTTTCTCATGACCCTTGTATTTTTGTCTTTAATAAATAAAATTAGTATCTGACTATGGGAAAATTTTGAACAGTATAAAAGGACATACCAAAGAACGGTAGTGTCTCCCTCCCACCACAGGGTCCATCAACATAGCCAGTTTCTTGTGTTGGCATCCAGAATTCATGAATAGAGCACACATGCACAGAGCCAACCTCCTCTTCAGTAAACTTAAAAAACCACGACTGCTGCTTGTGATGATTTAATTAGATTTAATTGTGCTGATTTAGATAACATATAAAACCCCACTTTCTTTAATAACTACACAGTACTCCAGTGTTGGAATGTACTGACTTAACCAGCCTCCTAGATCGTCTCGTTATTACAAGTAGCACCTCGATGGATACACTTACAATACTGACTTTTTGCGTATCTGACTGTACAGTGGTAGGATAAAAACTTGTAATAGCAGGATTATTGGCTTAAAGAGAATGTGTATTTTGAATTTTGGTAACCACAACTCTGGAGAACTGGATGATATCAATGTACACCTCCAACTGGAGTAAGAATGCTTCTATTAAGGTTAAAAAGTAATACACTTTTAGATCGTTACCATTATGATCACTATTTATAATTGGAAGTTCTCTTAGGAGTAATGGCTTTTCTACCATTTATAGGCCCTTTTCTGTGAACTCTTTATTCTCTCACTGACCCATTTTCCTGCTGGGTTACTGATTTGTACATATTAAGCAAGTTAGACTTTTGTCATAGACACCGTAAATAATCTTTCGCCAACTTTCTACTTTTTCCACTTCATGGTATTTTTTTTTGTCACACAGAGACTTAACATTTTTTTGCGGTTAAATTATCAAAGATCTTTAACTTCTGAAATATATATCATGTTTAGAAAGATACTAATCTTTCAAGATTAAATTCTCCAGGTCATCATCTACTACTTTATAGATTTTTTTAAAAATAGTTTTTTAAAAATTATAGTTCTACAGCCTTTTCCATCCTTTTTTTTAGTAACTCTGTCCTAACAGGATGAACTAATTTTGGTTCTGATCATGGAAGCTAACAAGTCAATACGATGAACATACTACTTAATGGTTCTTCCTAGAGCACTGGAGACTAGCTTCTATCACTTTTTTGATGATAAGCATCCCAATTAATTCTGGCCACTTTGCTACAGTTCTGCGTGGGATTCCTTCCTGAATTTCTTCTTTATCAAGAAGTAGGTGTATATGGTTTCCAAATGGAGAAAAAAAAGGAACTGGACTTAATCTAAAAAGAATTTCTAGTTCTTACCGTTAAATTTAATGAAAAGTAAACTTGTGAAACAGCAATTTTGGGGGATTTAAGCATGTCCAATATAGAAAACAGATTCTGATGTCTTACTCTTTATCCTATTAATACTCCATTCCAGAAGAATAATATAATACGTTATATATAAATACATATTTGATCATATGGATAAATTCTTAAGTTAGCTATGTTTGATTAATCTTACACAGTTTGCCTATTTAAAAATTTAAATATGAAAAACCATAAATCAGCATTTTTGAACAAAGGCACTTATGAGAATTTATTTCTATTCAGTTTCTCCCTATTCCCCTCTGTTCTCAGTTCCCTATCATCTGAAATAAAAACCTTGATTCCAGTCTTGCCCATCTCTAGTCTTCTGTCCAAACTGCAGCCAAGGTAGTTTCTAAATGCAAGCCTGATGACATCACTGCATTCCTTAGTATGATTCAGTGTCCCTAGGTGAAAGTCCAAATTATCTAATACAGTTTACAAGGCCTTACATAATTCAGCCCCTTTCCAGCCTCTTCTCACAATATTCTGCTCCGGCAATATCGATCTCAGCATTTCAGACAAGCCAGGTCCATTCTAACCTCCCAGACTCCACATGTGCCTCCCCACTCACCACCTCAATATAAATCTGTCCTCACGGCTTAAAGCTAGGTGGGGGTCTTTGCTCTGTGACCTCAACAGTTCCTGCATGTCAGCTAACAGAACACCCATCATGTGTTCAACTGTACAATGAACTGGAAGCTAGTGAGCCGTGTATCCCACTGTCTCACATATGGTAGGTATTCCAACTTATTAAACTAAATGCTCTAATTTATCCACAGCAACCATTTACTTCCAATAACTGTGTTGAGCCCCCCACCACGTTAGTAAAAATTAATAACATTTCACTTATACAAAAAAAAACATTTAAGTTAGTCTTAAATGTCAGTGACCAAAGCAAACATACTTTCAAAAATATCCATTTAATATCCTTGCTTTTATACTTACATCTGAAACTGAGGAAGATTTTCGGAGGGCAACGCCAGAGCCAAATCCAAAAATTTGCAAGCAGATAGATAGAGGTTTAACCATCGCTGGCTGTTATATGAAGTAGAAAAGCCATTACCTCCTGTGTAGGTTGTCTCCAGACCAGCCACAGAGGGGCCTGAAGTCCTGTAAGCAGGAGGCAGTGTGTCAGCAGCTGAACCCATTTCCTAATAATTCCCAAGGTTCCAGCTAGTATTTTCCTTCTGCTAAGTTTACCAGTAACTGCTGAGCAAGGTCACAACTAAATTAATTTCGCTGTCTTCAAATAAAAAGTTCAGTTTTACTCTTTAAATTTTGAGAATGTAAAAATAGCACAGAAACTTGTGTTACACTCAAGAAATGTAAAAATACTAGCTGTGAAACCCAGAGACCTCCCTACTACTTGAGTCTGTGAAAATTGCAGGGGCGGGGGGTGTCTTTCTATAAAAATAAAGTTATTAGGACAGGGGAACCTTTAAATAAACCTGGCATTGAAGAATAATATATATCCAAGACACATGGTGTTACAGGAAACTTTTCAATTTACACAAAGTGGTACAAAAATTCCTACATAAAAAATTATAGTCATATTAATAAACTGCCTTTACTAAAAAGAATACACTTACAGTACATTGAGATCATTCTGGAAGATTGGGACACATGGATACCTTAGTTACAGCTTACCTGCCATGAAAGGTTTTGCTGCATGTTTCATGGATAAGATCTGACCTACCAAAACCAACATGGCTCATGTAACTAAGACATAATTGCTTCAAACTAAATTTGTCTAGAGGACAAAGGCCCTGGGTGTTGACAGTCTACTATGATTAAGGAATAAATGAAGCTATATTATTTCCAAATATAATTGATTATGTAGTAACAGACTAATATATAAAGTATTCATATAAAACTATATACTCTCCAAGTTGTAAAGTAACATTCTGGATGATTTTAGGATAATGGACACTGACAAGAAAATATGGAAATATATTACATATTACCGTGAAATATCTTCATCAGCAGTGAGTTCCTGCTCCATCAGTAAAAATACCTGTACCTGAAGACCGTGAAATTCATGTTAAATGTTTAAACTTAATATTTAATTTTTCTTTCAATCTATCTTTAGACTCTGTTTTCATTAATCCAAAAATTAATTTTAGGATACAATCAAATTAAATTATACTGAGTTTGTGGAAGTTAAACTGCAAATCAAGCACACAGCCTTCCTAATAACCTGACAGAGCTGGGGGATGAAGCCATGCCTTTTTTTATTTGTCAAGGATGGAACAGAGTTACAGTTATTAAAAAAAATATATTAAAGCCAATTTCTTTGTGAGATTATAAATGCTTGGGTTTTCAGAGTTACAGGTTCACTTCTCTTCCTTTACTCATGTTCCTTTATCCCCAGGTCCCCAAATGATTTAGATGAGGAAGATGGTAAGACCTGGAGAGAACGGATTGGTATAGTGGGATTGAGGAAGGTTTTACTGTTTGGGAGATAGCAAAATCTTTGTGAAAGTCTCTCTCAAGGAAGCTTAACTAGGGTAAGTGCTGCACTTCAAGAGTGAGGACATGCCTTATGTCAGTCCACTGGAATCCAACTAAACCAGCTCTCAGCACCCCAGAGGTTCTGCTATAGGCTGGAACCAGGCTGGAAGCCATGATAGAGTTACCCATTTGGTGTACAAGAGAATAAATGAAACCAGATCAGATTAAGTAATGATTCACAAGGAGCTAATATTGGGAATGTTAACATATTTGGAAGCTTAAGCTGTATGGAGATGGACTCTGACTTGTTTTACCCTTTTCAACTGTAAAAACTATCAGTAACAAGCTTAACTAGAGTTCAGTTCTCTTCCAAGATTAGTTTATATCCAGTAAGCATGCTGATGCTAATCCCATTGTTTTACAGTTTGGATTTATGACCTGATGATTAGAATTAACTCACAAGTTCTGTAATCATGGTAGGCCAGAGTGAGGTAAGATGTTGTGGAGACATTCTTAAAAGTAATACTCTGAAAAACAGGAACACTTGAGAGTGAAGAGTTGGCACCTGGGGCAAACGGAGACTCTCAACCAATCTCTCTGAAAGAAATGCAGTGTATTTTCAGTAGGTTAATAATTAAAATCATCTTCATGTGAACTTTTCCATATAAGCTAGCCTACTACTTCTCAAACTTTCTGGTGGACTAATGAAAAAAAAAATTCCCCATAAAACATAATAAAAATGAATTGCTAGAAAAAAATCTAAAGAAGATATAAAATACAAATGCCATTTTCTTATTGTTAGATGTGACAGGTTCTGTCAAATTGCTATAAAAGTTTAAAATGCTTACTCTAAATTTCTGTACTTATCACGGATGGGATAACAGACTGGTACTAGTCCATGGACCACACTTTGAGTAGCAGTGATCTGGTCAACTTAAAAAAAAAAAAGAATCACAAGACAAATAGTGTGTATGTTGTATATCTGACATTAGGTATAAAGGCTAAGGAAAGGAGTCACTTCTCTTCCTAGAGAAATGATCTCACTAAAGAGATGACAACTGTCATTCCCAGCCCAGTCCCCGGGCAGTTGAAGCTGGTGGCTGCATCAGCACAATGACTCAGTATGAACAATTCTGCCCCAGGACCGGGAAGCTATCTGGTGGCGGAGCGATGATGAGTGCACTGGTACCCTTCAGGACACACAGGGCCACTAAACCCATTTGGTAAAGGTTGTCAAAAACCTTATACAACTCCCCCCCCCCACACACACAAACTACAGATCTCCAAATGTTACTTCTAGCCCCCAATTCCTGGCTCTGCCTATATTTTAGTCCTCCTTGAAACTATAGAACCCCTTATCCACAGTAAAAAAAAAAAAAACAAAAAAAAAAAAAAAAAAAACCACCACTAACCTGCCTGCAGCAAAATAGTCATATGCCTCAACCTTAAACACGAATTCTTAGGAAACTAGAACCAAACAATAAAATAGAGACCATATTTAGGCAAGTCCTACAACTCACTGTTTGATTTCTTTTTACATGCTGATGATGGTAATTTTTGTGTCAGAACAAAATTCTAATTCTACAGTGTTTTCCATCTACTTACACTTGGTATATTTTACCCTAACTTAACAGTTTAAGGAAAAGTATTTACTAAAGAACAACAACAATAAAGAACACAGTTTGGAAGACAGAGAAAACTTTTACATGATTTACCTTGTATATCTGGAAGATATTTCTGGTACTGGTCAATTTCACTGCTAAAAATAGCAAATGCTAATCTTTTGAGAAGCATGGCTCTTTGCTCTAGCTCCACATCACGGTTTGCAAAGAGATTAAGTGAACTGCTCTGAGCCACAGCTACACGAGCTGAAAAAAAGAATGTACGTGCAGTCATTTGAAAAAAGATTATTCTATTATTTGTTTGTAAAAATGGCTAGACACCTTATGGCTTCCAAGAGTGGGAGGAGCTTAGGGTAGAGGATTCATGGCTCCTCTCTGGGGTAGAAGGGCTGGCAAACAGACCCAGCATGTACAAGCCAGAAGACCAAAGGATAGGAATTGTGAATGTGGAAAGAGAGGAAAATTTAGAAAATCCAGAACACCAGCAATGCCATTTTATAACACCCTTTAATATTCCATGCCATCTTCCTAATTCCTCATTGCTTTAAAAATAATTTCTGGCCTGGCCCACCTAGCTCTCCATTCTTAAGTCTTGTCACTCACTTCCAGCTCACTCTTCTGTAGCCACACTGTGTTCTTGCTGTTCCCCACAGAAGATCTTTGTAATTTTTGTTCCCTATGCGTGGAACACTTTGTCCCTAGACCTTCCCAAGGTTGGCTTCTTTAGTTTCAACTGTGAGCTCTTCAGGTGTTACTTAAAATCTATCATCACCCTACCTACTTCACAACTTCTTATTCCCTGAAGTAATCTTTTTTTTTTTTTTTTTTTTTAAAGTTCATTTATCTATTTTGAGAGAGAAAGGAGGAGACAGAGAATCTCAAGCACACTCCAAGGTGGGGCTCAAATTCATGAACTGTGAGATCATGACCAGAGCCAAAATCAAGAGTTGGATGCTTAACTGACTGAGCCACCCAGGCACTCCTACTCCCTGAAATAATCTTATTTATTTGGTTAAGGTTAGCATAATGGCCTGCCCCATGTTTGTCTTTTAATAAATATTTGTTGAACAGATGAATTTGTTAAAATTCATTACCTTAAAACAACTCTGTGATCATCAGAGGAGAGACAATATGCTGCCCCTTTTACAGACAGGGAAACAACAGCTTGTGCTTACACAAAATCATACAGACTCATCCAGCTTTACTGCTATTTAAGGTCATTAGTTTAGGAACTTTAAACTTAAAAAACAAAACAAAACTGGGGCATCTGCCTGGCTCAGTTGGAAGAGCATACGACTCTTGATCTCAGTTGTGAGTGCAAGCTTCACGTTGGGTGTAGAGATTAAAATATAATTTAAAAAAAAAAACAAGAAAACACTTTTTTCAGATGAAATACTACAGGAATCCTAATATATAAAACCAATCAAGACAGTAGAAACAGAGTGGAGAGTGATTCTAATCTTCTTGGTCCTTCCCTTTCTTCCTTCAGACGAGATAAACAGAGCCCCCGGATTTAGAGTAACATGTCTGATAGGTTGAATCCAATTGCCAGCCTTTCATTCATTTAATAATTACTTATTGAGTGCTTACTATGTGCCAGGTTCCATGCTGTTTGCTGTGCAAAATATTTAGAGACAAATTAGACATGGCCAAATAGCTCTACTTATTATTTATCACCATGCTGTCCTCTTTAAACTTTAACATTCCATCCCTATAGGATATACGTACAACTTGACAAAGAGCTAATTCTGAAGTTTCTAGAGAAGGACAAGGCAAACAATAAGAATGGGTCCTGATAAGGACATACATTACTTAGGTTTCATCCCATAATACTCACTCATCAAGTCTCTAAATGTTGTTTTATCATGTGTCATCAGATTGTCCATTATTGCTCTCCAACTGAAAGAAACAAGGATTATGATATGTAATTAGGATTTTCCTGTTGTTACCGGGAAAAAAACCAGTGTTCTACTTTGCAGGACAGTGGTTGATTTCAGCAAGATGCATCGTCACACTGAATAAAAGCAAGACGACTTACTGATTAACACAAGAGGCGTCCATCTGAAAGAAACTGGGATCCATAAAGAGGTCAAAGGCTTCTTTTTTCCAAGCTCTCCGTGTGTACTGATACCCACTAAGACTACTAAGCAGCTGGACGCAGGCTCGGTAACTAGGAGCATTATGTGCACTAGGAGGAAGGAGGACCAGAACCACTTTAACCTATGTGTTATAACTTGAACCACCATGTTATTCATAAGTACTCACATTCCCCTAAAACAATATGAAACAGAAGGCACCATAACAGAAATAATGTGTTTTTTTTAATCATTACAATTCAAGGCAAAAATAATGCCATTTTGTGGTAATTCCAAAAATGGCATTAAAGGAACACAATTTGTTTCTAACAGGCTTTGAATTACAAAAGCTACTTTAGTAACAGTACCTGTGATTTCGGAGGTAGGGTACAACATAATGCATAATATTTACAAGTAAAGGAATAACCCGTTCCTTCTCATCACTATAGAAAACCATATCCAAAAGATGAGCCAAAACCTAAAAAACATAAGAAGTGAAATGGAGTATAATCTAACAGCTGAAAGTGACAGCATTCAGACATGGGTTTCAGTCTGTAAGAATACCTAGAATACCTTAAAATTTGAAAAATCTGAAATCAGATCTAAGTCATTTAAAAAACTTTAATGTTTACTTAGTTTTGAGAGAGAGAGAGAAAGCATGAGTGGGGGATGTGCAGAGAGAGAGAGGTGACAGAGCATATGAAGCAGCCTCGACAGCAGAGAGCCTGATGCAGGGCTCAAAATCACTCATCGTGAAATCATGACCTTAGGTGAAAGTCAGACCTTCTCAACCAACTGAGCCACCCAGGCACCCCCTCACTAATCCATTTTAAATGAATGGTTTCTGCAACTTTTAAAAATTTTTCTGTCCATTACAAATATAGGATATAAGTACGAGCAAATTTTGCTATTTTCAACTGTGAGAGGGAAGTACAGAACCTTCTAATAGAAGGTTCTAAGAGAGGTCAAGAACCTTCTAATGTGACAGTGACTAAAGAGTGAATCAAAGACTAGACACTCTATTCTCTTTCTCTGATTCAGTTAAAAGAGAGCTTAGAAATAAACTGAACTGTTTAAGTCCCAGCTCTATCAATTACCAGCTATTTAGCCTTAGTCATATTGTTCTAATCTTTGGGAGGCATGGTATCCACATCTGAAAAGGGAAATAAAAATGACCTACAAGGCTATATAGCAGGGTATAAAAAAAGAGCATGTCAGAGGATGAATCTAAAAATCTTTGGTAAAATATTTCATCATGGCAAGCATCATTATACCACCTTCTGATTATACTGTCATACAAAAGCACTTTTCTTTTTAAAAATCATGCTTAAAAAAACAGTGCCTGGGGAGGGAAACAATATCTAAAGTTATCACTAATATTTAACAAACTGGTCCAAATACAAAGTCACAACTTTATTTATTATAGTGATCTCTAGAAGGGCAAAATGGTTTTTCAAATTAAAAACTCCTCTGTAAGGATTACTTGCTAATCTTGAATTTTGACATTGTTTACTTGAAAGTTCATGTGAAAAAACTTGATATTTACCTCAGAAAGTAATGTCAGTGCATGGACACTATATACAGAAGGAGTTATGTTTGAGGTTTCCATTGCAGGTGATAACATATCTAAATAAGAGAAAAGACAGGTAAAGTAAAGATACAGTTAGGTCTTTTCCCACTGAAGAAAGCTACCTGCTAACATGAGGAAAAGGATGATTTTCTAGTGCTTACAGTGCTAGTTGCAATGATTTCTTAGTAAACAGGTGCCTATAAACATAAACCTCAGTCTTTGAGATCAATACCTTCAACATCAGATTCCAAATTGGTCCCATCCACCATTATTTTGGGAGAAGGCTTAACTTCAAGATTTCGTCGCAGCCATGTTGTCTGTTCTAAAGAAGAACCAGCAATGGCACCAATTGCATCCACTATTTTATGAGTCACATCCTAAAGAAACAAGGAAAAACCACTCTACGTATATGTGCGTATACACATACCCAAATACACGTGCTCGTGCAACTTCGTAGATGGATCTTACCTGACCTTATCCTTTTACAGTTAAAGGCAGTGAGAGATGCAGAGTTTTGGCAACAGCTCTCAATTCAGAATGCCTTACCTGAAGGTCTCTTTGGTCTTTCTTATTTTCCAAAGTAGGGTTTTTCATAATGAACTCATTCAGAACCCTAAAAGGGCAGAAGAGAAAAACGAACAGGAAACATCAGTGAAAGGAAATGATGCAATCTGATTTCTCACAGTGACCAAGTGGCTCTGTAGCCTCAACTTCTATTTTATGTGTTTAATGAATGTGTATATGAATATCCTATGACTTTAAAAGGAATAAACATATGCAGGAAAACACATGTACAAAGATGTTCATAACAACATTATTTGTAAAAGCACCAAAGTGGAAAGAACCCAAAAGTCCAGCAAGAGAAGAAATCGTAGCATATTCTTACAATGAAATACGGAACAGCAATGGAACTCAATAAATTACAGCTACATGAAATTACATGGAGGAATCTTATACACATATGTTGTGTGAAAGAAGCAGACACAGAATAAAATATTTACATACAGTTTTTAAAAAAGGGCAAAATTTATCTGTGGTATTAGAAGTCCAAATAATGGTTATCTTTGGGGAGAGGGAAAGGACAGTAATTGGGAGGGGACCTGAAGAGACATATGGTGTTTTATTTCTTAATTTAGTCTTGTGATTATATAATTGATATGTTCACTCTGTAATAACTTGTGGAGTTGTATACTAATTATTTGCATATTTTCCTGTTTACATTTTATATATTAAACAACAACAACAAAAAAAACCCCAAAACTCAAACCCCACCAATCAAATGGTTTCTTATCCTGTGTGTCTATATATAATAGATTAAAAATACTTTATAAATGAAAAAAAAATCAACTTTTTTTATTTGCTAAACTTCCACTCAATATTTACTCTGACTTAAGATAAATTATATGCATGATCATTTCCAAACTAAATGTGAAATGATACTAAAAAGCAATCTTCATATCAATTTCTATTTTGTAATTAGGAATTTTTAGAGGATCAGTGGAATGGTTGGTATTAAACAAACACACAATCAAATTTAAAAAGGGAATTAAGTGTCTAGTCTAACTGACAGTGTCCAACTTTTTGCTTAAATAATCAGAGTATATACCCCGGAGAAGGAGGTAGGATCTTTATTTTCTGAGAAAAGAGAAAGGAAGAAAAGGCAGGTGAAGAAACAGTAAAATCCTGTAGGGAAGCTACAAGTCACAATAAATAGCTTTAATTTTTGATGAAATTAGGCAGCAGGGTTATTTGCTGGTAACTCAAAGAACTATACATATATTTCCTCTTTGAGCCTTAAGACAACTCAGGTAGGTAGGCCAGGCACCACTATCTTTGCTTGACAGATGGGAAAACAGCCTTAGAGAGGTTTACTGAGGTACCCAAGATCACAGAGATGAGAGCTGGAACTAGAAATAAGAAGAATCAGAAATCTTCATGAGTATGTAGTTTGATTTCTAGTATTTACATTTCTCTCTCATCACTAAAACTCGTACACACTAGTTATATTAACCTTTGATCCAGGAAGGGCAGACATTGAGCCCACTGCTCTTTTCATTACATCTCCATTGTCTAAAACTCCTTCGGCTTTTTGATTTAGATAACTTTCAAAATAGACAGTATGAGGGTCTGGGGATCATCATAATCCCTGAAATTCTTGAGCAGGGTCTGTGACTCACTTTGGTTGGGCTGGGCCCTCCATGTTACTCAACTACCATAGGCTGACCGGCTCTCCACCACGGTTCCTCCACCTCCTGGCAGAAGACTACATTCCCACATTTACCAGAAAACTTGAGGCCATCTCACTGAAGAATTCTCACCTTCTCTCTTCTTCACTTGAAACTCTTCTAGACCACTAGATGCCAAAACAGAATTACTAGTTTCCATAAGGACACGGAGGGCAAAAGCGAAGTCTGTGTATACAGATTCACACATTTACACATATAAAATCCCCTTCAGAACTACAGAAGATGGCTAAAAGCTCAAAATTCTTTGCACTTGGTTGAATTTATGTCCATTCAGTACGAGAACATGTTGACTGTCGCTGGCTATTAATGATATCATTGGACTGCCTGATGCAATGTAAAAAAATTGGGGAAAAGCTTACTCTGTTTTTTCCTTCTTCTCCTTATATCTTAAGCAGTCCTTTTCAAACTTCAGTGTGTACTCACTCAAATCACTTGGGAATCTTGCTAAAAAAGCAGATTCTAATTGGGGTGTTCTGGATGGAACCTTAGGTTCTACATTTTCAATAAGCTCCCTGGTGATTCCAATGCTGCTGGTTGAAGATCAACCTTTGAGTAGCAACATCTTAGAGGAAAATGTATCCTTCTTTCTCACTCTAATACCTGTTCATTTCCTTTGCTCCACCTCTTCCCAGCTGTCTCTGGAATGTGATGCTATCAGTGAGCCCTCTTCTCTCTAGAATTTTCTATCACTCTCCACTTACATAACACCTATGATTGGCCAGGCACTGTTCTAAGAATGTAACAAATATTAACTAATTATCATAACAACTTTGTGAGTTGGCATTATTATCATCCCTGATGGGGATGATAATATCATCTCACAGATGGAGAGGTTAAATAACCTGCCCAAGGCCACACGGCTTAAGAAGTAAAGAAGCTGGATCTGAATGCTGGCAGACTACAAAGTCTTTGCTTTTAACTATTCAACATCCTCAGATCTTCTTTACTATCTTTTTTTAAAAAGATTTTATTTTTTAAGTAATCTCTACCCAATGTGGGGCTCCAACTCACAACCCCAAGATCAAGAGTCGCACACTCCACCGACTGAGCCAGCCAGGTGCCCCAGATCTTTACTACTAATGATGACTTCCAAATCACATTTCCTCCTGCTACTTTATACTATCATATTCTTTTCATGATCAAACATCTTCAAAGAATACTTCATACTTTCTCACTCTAACCCTTGGCTGTTAACATCTGTGCTCACTACCTCACCAAACTCCTCTCTCTTAAATCACCAGTCCTCTCCAAATCATCAATACAGGCTCTTATTCCCCATCATCCTTCATCTCTTTCGAAGAGTTCCTTGTGCCCTCTTAACTTACGTTTGCTTCTAGAACACGGAACATAGTCAGTTTTCTTCTAATTTTCTTCTATTTCCCTTTCTATCTCCTTTGCTAGTCCCTTTTCCTTTATTCTTTGTCTTGGTCCTGCAATTCCATCCTTAGTAGTTCGTAGTCCCTACCTCCTACTTGAAACACCATTCCTGGCCTAGCTTCCTTACCCTCTAATCCATTCTACTACTAACCTGCCACTCATGTCCCTCCTCAAGACCTGCCATCACTCTCACTCCTGCCCAAGACCAAATTTCTCTTTTTTTTAATGTTTATTTGAGAGAGACAGAGAGAGTGCAAGCAAGGGAGGGGCAGAGAGAGGAGGAGACACAGAATCCAAAGCAGACTCCAGGCTCTGGACTGTGTCAACACAGAGCCCAACACAGAGCTTGACCCACGAACCATGAGATCATGACCTGATCTGAAGTCAGATAGTTGACCAACTTGAGCCACCCAGGTGGCCCCCCCCAAGACCAGATTTCTTAAGCTAAAATGTGAATCCTTCCCTATCCAGCTCCCATCTCCTTTTCTGTCTCCCCACCATTCCGTTGCCAGTGCTCTACTCTAAGAGCCAAACCAGACAACGCACCGTGCCCCAACATGCCCCTCCCATTCCTGTCTCCACAAAGGCTTGCTGCTCCTGCCAACTCCATTCACTGACCAGTATTTACTGGAGACATATTATGAACAATGGTAAGCGAAAAAACCGACACTGTCCATGACATCATGGTGCTTGCAGTTAAGTAAGGGTGACTGGAATTTATCAAATAATCCTACAAATTAGCAACATAGATAAGGAAACTCCAAAACAGAGAAAATGACTTTCCAAGACTGTTCATGTTCAGGGTCCTGAAGGCAAATGACTCCTGTATGAAGTTCCCCATCAGGCATCCTACTCATCCTTGAAGAAACTACTATAGTAAGGTTTGTTAGTGCATTTACATTTTGTATACACAAACACACAGTTTTCTCCCTACACCCTTTTTTTACAGGCCTCAAATCACACATCTAGTTCTATATCTTGAAAATTCCAAGAGAAGACAGAGAGAACATGTGCTCACTCAAAACATCTGCTATTCAGCAATTAGGACAATGAACATTATTTTTTTCAAAATAATATTTTTAAGTGAAATTGCTTACCCAAGTATAAGAAACTGCCCTGGGGCTGGAAGACTCAGTTGTATGGAGTCTTTCAGAAGTATCAACAATGATGCCCAGCTATCCACTAAATTGGGCACTGGAATTCTGCAAGATAAATATAGTTTTGTATATATAGAGAGAGCCACAGTTAACTTTTATTTTCTTTATATTTTCCCACAGCCTTTACCACATTTTCCTACTAGTTTCTCTGAAACATTCGCTAAATTTTTATAGACTATGATAGGACAAAATTCTTAAAAGCTCTTTATTTTCTACTATTGTTATATAAAAAGAAAACCAACATATTTAAAATATCCGGTGTAACTTAATTAGTATAGAAATTTTAATTGTGCTATAGAAATCCCAGTTTTTAATCACACGGACTCTCAAAAGTAAAATACAACTGGATTAAGTCTCAGTTGGATTACTGACATCATAGTCACCTGCTCTTGGTCTTATTCTCTCCACTTATCTCTTATTTTAGTTCTTTTTCCTTCACCTAGGAGTCTTTAGTTCATCTAAGGGAGAGTTACCAATCTATCCTGAACATCAGTCTCTCACCTCTAAAGATATTCAGATTATCTTTGTTTCAGTCTGGCCTTAACCCTAACACCTATATGTATCTAAGTTCAAACTATAGGTACTCTTTGCTCTAAATCACAATCAGTTTAAATATACTAGATAACCTGACTGTATAAATGTTAGTCATAGATCATAAACTGATGCCAGTTTGGTAATTAAAATGCATTTGCCCTCTACAGGAGGACATTAAGATTCAGGTTGTCGCATAAGTTTATCAAAATTGAAATCAACTGACTTCTGTTTAGGGGTCAGCTAAACACAAAACTGGAATACTAGAACGGGAAGATATTTTCTTTTCATCATTCCTAATATTAAAAAAAAAAAGAATCAGATTAGATTACCACATATTCACCTATATCAAAATAATAATGGATTCAGTGGCGACAAGCATGGCTTCAAGAGTTGTAATTTCTCCTTATATTTAAATGATTTTTTTACAATTCATTGTTTCAATACTATGTCTTCAATACCCTCAGGTCTTTAGGTTTGCAGGACCTACATGGCTGTGGGTCATTAACATACCCACTGACTTATATAAATATATCCACAAAAGGAAAAATTAGCAATTTCTTGAACGAACTCAGCTGCCTTTCTCCTATATTCCAAACTTTTATACATTGTTAACGTAGTAAGGAGAGATCTACATCAGTTATCTTACCTTTGAATATAAGCATAGAAAAACTGAAGCATGCAGACTTCCAAAGAAAGGTGTTTCTATAAACAAAAGAAATCAATTTTACAGTGAAGAAAAATGCTGCCTTTGCTTTTTCATTATTGCAGCTACTCTGTACTTTACTGTCAAAACATTGAAAGAAAACAAAAACACTAGTTTGCCATTAAAAATGCCACTCAAGACTTTCATTTAGTAGAAACAAACTTAACCTAAGAGCTATTTAAAAAGTTGAAAATGGATAGAAGAAATAAAGAGTCTCAATCGCCACCCCCTGTACACATCAAAAGTTGATACTCCAGCCATTACTTTCAAATGATCCATTTACTCTATAAGCATCAATATGTTTTATTTTAATCACCTTATACTTGGTTGGTGCTATCAGAATCAGATTGAAGATTTTCATGAAATTTGAATTTAAATCTATTTTACTACAAGTTTCTGTTAAATTAGTGTAGTTAGTTCAAATCTGAGACTAACGCCTAACATGAAGTTAAAGGACAGTGCCTAGAGTAACAGAAATTAGTAATAGGCAAGAAAATGATACTGATGTCCACGGACATTTATCAGTTTGTTCCTTTGTAGTACCAACTATCCCCTTGAAGGTTCCCCTTTATCACACAAAAATCAAGTGCCTAACGGATTCAGAACCCAGATCGAGAGCAAGAGGCAGCCACTGGAGGGTGGTGGAAGCTGCTATTATTTGCTTCCAGGGTCCTTCATGCTTAGTCCAATGTCTGACACAAGCAGATGCTCAAAATACGATGCTGACCTGAGCTTGGACGTGCAAATTTAAAATCCTATGGCGAATGCTCCAGAGGTGATGTTACAACAGTAAGCAAATTATTAAAAGTTAATATGGATACCGGCTATTCTACACACAGAAGTATCCTCTTCCCATGGGCAATTCAACAAAAAAGATAAAACAAAAAAAAATTAACATTTATGTTTAATAAAGCAGATATGTGTGATAATTCTGTGAAGGATATGATTAGGTTTATTTGGCTTGGCTTAAAGTCCAACATTTGCAGGTGGTAAATATTTTCTCAGCAAATATGACCTCTCAATATTGCTAGAACAAAGAGCAGAAGTAGAGAAGTCCATAATTTTACTAATTTGCAGACTTTGTATCTGCCTAATTAGAGACCATAAACTGTGAGCACAGACTATGTTACTCATTTTCTGTAGCCCCTGCAAAGCACAGTTTTGTACGCGGTCAATAAATGACATGGAGTAGAGCTAACGTTACAGCAAAATGCTAGACATTTGTCCAAAGAGAAAGGAATAAAGAAGCTAAAAAAAAAAAAAGAAAAAAAAGAGAAAAAAGCAACAGTTGAGGTAAGCAGACCTTGAGCACTGGTTTATATGTTCTCCCTTTAAATGACCAGAACCTCCCCCCACCCCCTAAGATTTTGGTCATAAACTCTATAACTGCTTTAGATGGTTCATATAAGAGATCGAAGCCATTAAGGGCTCTTCACGGGCTACAGGAATGATCACAATAGCAGTCACTGCAGAAGTCGATACATGTTTTTATTACAGGAGTGTGAGGACAACATGCATTCCTCTCTGCAATCTGTAAGCATTAAAAGGATGTCACTGAACAAAAAATATCTTATCTCCAGCATTATTTCTGAAATAGAATTGTAAACAGCTCAGAAAAGCTCTTCTTACCTTGTCCTTGGCTATGGCTGGGGGCTGCTTTAAAACTTCTTTCACGGTCTGCATAACGGTTTCTGCTCTCATGACACTGATGGAGCGAACCAGTTCTACTAGTAAGAGCTGCTCTTCACTGGCTGCAGGGATGACCTGGATAAACACATCACTGCGGTTATGCACGTACGTGGGCACACAGGCCTTTTAAGAGAAATCACAGAATTAAGAGAATATTTCATGGCCTCTTTTTAATATAAAGGACTTTACAGGTCTCTTGATTAGGTAAAATATATGTACTTTTTATCAATACAATGTATACATCATTTCAAAAAATCAAATAGGACAGTAAGCTATGTCCTATCCCATATCTCACACCCTAGATCAACCATGCTCAACTCTTAGCTCTTTTCTTTTTGAGTAATACACATGGCTATTTTTAACTATTTTGTGTCTTTTTTTTTTTCCCGATTTCCTGACTTCCTACCTCAGAAGACAAAAACTTACCTCCCTTACATTTTTCTCCCTATCCTCCCAACATAGTTATGTTGTAATTTTATTTAAATAAATATCCAATATTCATATGACTATTTATGGTTGTACTATGTATTATACTGCCCTTACATTTCTTTCACTTTTTGTTTTTCCTAGAGCTAATAAACTGCTCTATTTTTGTTTGGTTTTCTCCATCTTGATCACAAATTCATCCTCAAATGCTCTAACAACTGTAAATCTCTCATTACATATTAAAATACATTAGGTAATTATTAATCTTCTACCTCTTCCTTTTCCTTTTTTTTTTTTAAAGTTTATTTCAAGAGGGAGGGATAGAAAGCATGCATCCACACAAACCAGGGAGAGGCAGAGAGAAAGGGAGAGAAAGAATCCCAAGCAAGGTCCATGCTGTCAGCACAGACCCTCATGTAGGGCTTGACCTCAGTAACTGTGAGATCACGAGCTAAGCTGAAATCAAGAGTCGGACGCTTAACTGACCAAGCCACCCAGGTAACCTTTTTTTTTTTTTTTTTCCTTGAGACATCTATTTGAGGTCTTTCTGCTCTCTTTCTGGGTTGGTACTCTGTAGGTTTGCATAGTAACATCTTGATAACTTTTCTGTGACCGTCAGCCTTCTGTGTCAGAACCCCTATTGCTTGGATCCCCCTATTTCTTGGTTTATTCCTCCTCTAATGGAGAGGATCTTCCAGGTGCTGAGAGAGGGGGAACTGATGGTAATGAATTTTTAAAAAAAAAAATAGATTTTGCATGTTTCAAAACGCTTTGAGTGACAGTTTGGGTTTAGCGTTATAAGTTGAAACTGATTTTCCCATAATTTCCAATGCTGCTCTTAACAAGTTTTATCATTTTTCCACTGAATAGGAACAGTATTTTCTCCGAAGAAGATTTTCAGAGCTTTTATCTCCAATGTTCTGACATTACATGCTGATCTTTGAGTAAATCTTTTTCACAATGTCTGTGCAAACTCATTTCCTTCATTTCTGGAAAATTTTCTTGTACTATTTCGTTAAATTTTTCCCCGTCATTTTTTTGTTCTTTGTTTCTGCAAAAAGATATTGAGCCTCCAGTATCATTCTCCTAATTTTCTGATCTCTATCCTACTTCCCTATCTCTAAATTTATATTTTATTTCTAGTATTTATCTGCTTTGTTTTATATTCATGATGGGGCACCTGGGTGGCTCAGTCAGTTAAGCATCTGACTTTGGCTCAGGTCATGATCTCACAGCTCGTGGGTTTTGAGCCTCACATCGGGCTCTGTGCTGACAGAGCTCACACTCTGTCTCTTTCTCAGAAGAGAGAGACAGAGACAGAATGCGAGTAGGTTAGGGGTGGAGAGAGAGGGAGACAGAATCCGAAGCAGGCTCCAGGCTCCAAGCTGTCAGCACAAGAGCCCGACGCGGGGCTCAAACTCACGAGCTGTGAGATCTTGACCTGAGTCGAAGTCGGACGCTCAACCAACTGAGCCACCCAGGCGCCCCAACATCAAAAAAATTAAAAAAAAAAAAAAAGTTTTATATTCATGAACAATTTTAATTTTTGCAAATCTCTTTCTTATAATCTTATTTCATGGATGTCACATAGCTTCCCCTCTTAGAAAGGCATTGTTGTTATCACTTGAATGTTATTCTGTAACTTGCATTGTTTCTTTTGACTTTATCTAGTTGTTTTTCTCATTGTCTATCATATTAGAGACTTTCTTCATGTGACCAGTAATCCTTGGCTCTTTATTCATATTTAAATGTGAGGAATAGTAATAAAGCTAATATTTACAGAGTGCTTATTAAGTGCCAGGCATTGCTCTAAGTGCCACATAAATATATTCTTCCAATTCTCACAACCTCATGAAGTAGTATACTTCTTCTCCAGGGTCATATAGTTAGGGATTAAAGTAAGGATTTGAACCGCACGGATCTGGTTTCAAAGTCTGTGCTGTTAACAACTACACTATTATTGCCTTTGAAAAAGGAATTAAAAAGTGATGGGAATTCAAGCATTTATGTGCAAGACTGATGGGTAGGGAGGCTTCCCTGTGTGGTGACTACAGCCTAGTGTTTTTGTTTTTTGCTTTGTTATTCATTTTTATTTTTTAATATAAAATTTATTGTCAAATTGGTTTCCATACAACACCCAGTGGTCATCCCAAAATGTGCCCTCCTCAATACCCATCACCCCCCTCCCCCATCAACCCTCAGTTTATTCTCAGTTTTTAAGAGTCTCTTATGGTTTGGCTCCCTCCCTCTCTTTTTTTTGACCTCCCCTTTCCCCATAGTCTTCTGTTAAGTTTCTCACGATCCACATAAGAGTGAAAACATATGGTATCTGTCTTTCTCTGTATGACTTATTTCACTTAGCATAACACTCTCCAGTTCCATCCACATTGCTACACATGGCCAGAATTCATTTTTTCTCATTGCCAAGTAGTATCCCATTGTATATATAAACCACAACTTCTTTATCCATTGATCAGTTGATGGACATTTAGGCTCTTCCCATAATTTGGCTATTATTGAAAGTGCTGCTATAAACATTGGGGTAAAGTGCCTCTATGCATCAGCACTCCTGTATCCCTTGGGTAAATTCTTAGCCGTGCTATTGCTGGGTCATAGGGTAGATCTATTTTTAATTTTTGGAGGAACTTCCACAGTTTTCCAGAGTGGCTGCACCAGTTTGCATTCCCACCAACAGTGCAAGAGGGTTCCCGTTTCTCCATATCCTCTCCAGCATCTATAGTCTCCTGATTTGTTCATTTTAACCACTCTGACTGGCATGAGGTGATATCTCAGTGTGGTTTTGATTTATATTTCCCTGATGAGGAGTGACATTGAGCATCTTTTCATGTGTCTGTTGGCCATCCGGATGTCTTCTTTAGAGAAGTGTCTATTCATTTCTTCACTGGATTATTTGTTTTTTTGGGTGTGGAGTTTGGTGAGTTCTTTATAGATTTTGAATATTAGCCCTTTGTCTGATATGTCAATTGCAAATATCTTTTCCCATTCCGTTGGTTGCCTTTAAGTTTTGTTGATGGTTTCCTTTGCAGTGCAGAAGCCTTTTATCTTCATGAGGTCCCAATAGTTCATTTTTGCTTTTAATTCCCTTGCCTTTGGGGATGTGTCAAATAAGAAATTGCTGTGGCTGAGGTCACAGAGGTTTTTTCCTGCTTTCTCCTCTAGGGTTTTGATGGTTTCCTGTCTCACATTTGGGTCCTTCATACATTTTGAGTTTATTTTTGTGAGTGGTGTAAGAAAGTGGTCTAGTTTCATTCTTCTGCATGTTGCTGTCCAGTTCTCCCAGAACCATTTGTTAAAGAGACTTTTTTCCATTGGATATTCTTTCCCACTTTGTCAAAGATTAGTTTGCCATACTTTTGTGGGTCCAATTCTGGAGTGTCTATTCTATTCCATTGGTCTATGTGTCTGTTTTTGTGCCACTACCACGCTGTCTTCATGATTACAGCTTTGTAATAGAGGCTAAAGTCTGGGATTGTGATGCCTTCTGTTTTGGTCGTCTTCTTCAAAATTACTTTGGCTATTTGGGGTCTTTTGTGGTTCCATACAAATTTTAGGATTGTTTGTTCTAGCTTTGAGAAGAATGCTGGTGCAATTTTGATTGGGATTGCATTGAATGTGTACATTGCTTTGGGTAGTATTGACATTTTAACAATATTTATTCTTCCAATCCATAAGCATGGAATGTTTTTCCATTCCTTAGTATCTTCTTCAATTTCCTTCATAAGCTTTCTATAGCTTTCAGCATACAGACCTTCTACATCTTTGGTTAGGTTTATTCCTAGGTATTTTATGATTCTTGGTGCAACTGTGAATGGGATCAGTTTCTTTGTCTTTCTTTTGCTTCACTATTAGTGTATAAGAATGCAACTGATTTCGATCAGACAACAAAAGGAAATCAAAGGCATCAAAATTGGCAAAGACGAAGTCAAGCTTTCACTTTTTGCAGATGACATGATATTATACATAGAAAACCCGACAGACTCCACCAAAAGTCTGCTAGAACTGATACATGAATTCAGCAAAGTCGCAGGATACAGAATTAATGTGCAGCCTAGTGTTTTGTTAGTAGACTCAAAAACTTCAGCAACTATAGGTCTTTTTTCTTGGTCAGGTCATTTTCCTAGAGGTGAATCCTCAAAATTCCTACCTAAGGGCAGTACTGCTTCCTGCCACCTCACTGGGGTGAGGCTGATGCCCATTTTTCAGTATGTAACCTTGTTGCAAATGCCCCTGTTTTCATCATAAAGTCTAATGTCTATCGCTGTGAATCTTGTGCTCTCAGGTTCAGAGCCTTTCTTGACCAAAGTCTTCACAGAGCAAACTTGGCTCCAATTTCTTGCTTGGGTAGGGTAAGAGAGTGGGTGGTGGCTTGGGTTGGGGAAAAGGGATCTAGAAGTGGTCTAGTTGTTCCTTATATAAATTTTCATTAATCCTCCAGATTTCACCCCATCCCAACACTTTGTCTTCAGAAGTATGTGACATTTCTGAGGCACCTGGGTAGCTCAGTCAGTTAAGTGTCTGACTTCAGCTCAGGTCATGATCTCACAGTTTCAAGAGTTCGAGCCCCATGTCAGGCTCTGTGCTGTCAGAGCATGCTCCTGATTGTGTGTGTCCCGCTCTCTCTCTGCCCCTACTCTGCTCATGATCTGTCTCCCAAAAATAAATAAAAACATTTAAGAAAAAAAGTACCTAAGATTTCTACTTCCAGAGACCATCTGTAGTTTTACAGGGGCAAGTGGTTCCTTTTTTACAGCAATATAGACTATCAATTTTCTCTACTAAATCTGTTACCACACAGATCTGTTGTTTTTCATCTTGGAAAATTTTGTTGATACTTATTTTTCTGTGGTCAACTCCCTCAAGTTCTGTCATTGTGGGTTTATGTCTTTTTAAATTCTTTTACTCTCAGTTTTGAAAGAAGAGCAGAGAAAAATGCATGTGTTTGATATGCCTTGTTAAACCACAGGTCCTTGGCTGATTGTAAATAGTCCAGGATTTCTGTTCTGTCTAATGTAGTATCTGCTACTGGATCCTCACATGCAAAAAAGTGTCCTAAGTAGCAACGTTCTTTTACTTTTATTCCTTTTGAAACTTCAACATATATGTAATGCGAAATCAGCACAAAAATAACAGATCAGAAACCTTAAACTAGACAAATCATATATCTTATGTGAATGTTAATTATTTAATAGCCTAATATTCTAATGAGCCACTATGTATTTTCAACAAAGAACACTTTTGAGCTTTCAAACTCACAAAGCAACAATTTCACATATACAATCCAGTTAAACCAATATACTAATTACATTTAGAAACAAACTACTTAAGCTATCATGTCTTAATGAAAAACTAGTCAAGATGAAAACTCTCCATATCATTCTTAAATGATAAACATTTAAAAAATACACTGTGCTATGTTAATACAGTTAGTACAGTTAGTATAGTAATAGTGTACTATGTTATGTACCTTTTTCCTCTAAAATATAGTTAATATCATACTAATTTCTTTTTTTACACAAAATGATTATTTTTATACTCAAGGCATTTGGGCAATACATCATTATCTAAACCTATAGAAAAACTATTGTTTCCACTCCTCATCCCACCCAAGCCCCACTGCCATTAATGGAGACTTGAAAATTGGCATGTACTCACCAAATGCTTATCAAACGAAAATAAAAATATCAAATGGCTGAACACATACCTTGGTCCTGGTGGTCGTTTTGTTTTGTCTTCTTTCATTCCACACAAATGCAATAGCAGCCATAAAATGAACACCATGATTCATTGAAATGGGGCCCAATAATTCAAGGATCTGTTGTCTCAAGTTCTAAAACAATTTAAACAAATGACCAGTGGATTTTAGTTGTTTTTTTTTTTAAATAATATATAATACTTTCATGTTTTGCTACCTAAATTAACAGTAGAGGAAATTTTAATAGTGTTAAGAGATGCAATCATGGTCATTTTAATTGGAAAAGAAAATTTCTATATTTGACACTATATAATGACAACTGGTAATCAGCCAAATGCAACAGTCTCTACAAATAATAGGAAAACACTATATATGAAGTTCAATTACATTTGATGTCGATTCCTTTAAAAAAGAAAAGGGTTTTTTTTTTTAAAGTAAAGTTATACAAAAGAAAAACAAAGTTTAATCTAAACCTAAGTACTTAGATAAAACTTTCTAATGGTGGAAAAGTTTCTTCTCCTTCCCTCAATTTCAGTTCCCATTATTCCCATAATGTTCCCATTATTCCCAGATCTAGGGAGTCAGGTCAAGGAGTAAGAACAGGTAACTTGACAAAAGTTGTCAAATTTGACATATTATTATATTATTCAATTGAATAATTGAATAATATGCCTTGAAATATAATTTTCCTCTAAACATAAAGTAGAAAATTTGGAAAACGCCTGAGTATGAGAAAAAAAAATTTTAAACTCAACCATTAATCACATCATCCTGAGATAATCACTATTACTACATTAATTTCTTTTTCTGCATATAATTTTTCATGGAATTATAAATATAAGATTTATTCAATTATGTGACATGCCAGTTTCAGTAGTTTTATACATTTTCCATCCACTAAGATTTTTTCAAAACTGCAATTATTAGGGGCCCCTGGGTGGCTCAGTCAGTTGAGCGTCCGACTTCAGCTCAGGTCATGATCTCACAGCTCTTGAGTTCGAGCCCCGCATCGGGCTCTGTGCTGAAAGCTCAGGGCCTGGAGCCTGCTTCAGATTCTGTGTTTCCTCTCTCTGCCCCTCCCTGACTTGTGCTCTCTCTCAAAAAATAAGTAAATACATAAAAAAAAAAACTAAAAAAAAAGTGCAATTATTAGTAGCTACATAATGTAACACTAAAAGAGTTAATGTAACCTTTTCCTTATTTACTGTTTAGGATCTTTGTGCCACTAAATAAGGCTATAAAGATATATAAAGATATCTATCCATCTATCTATAATATATCTATCTTTGCCTAATTTTGATTGCCTTAGAACTGATTACTAAAGTAGCTTACTAGGTCAGACTACCAAATTTTTAAAGTTCTCTGTACATATTGGTAAACTGTTTTCCAGGAGGACTTTGCATATTAAAATGTCAACTTTCAAAATCCTCAAGAAAGGGAACAAAATTATAATATGTATGAACGAACCTCAAAAACATTATGTCACATAAAAGAAGCCAGATACAAAAGACTAAATAACATGTGATTTCATTTATAAAAAATGTCCAAAAAAACCAAACCTATATGTAGAGAAAACAGGTTAGTGGTTGGTTGGAGTTGGTGATGAAAATAGGGAGTGACTGCAAATGGGCCCTGGAATCTTTTTGTGGTGATGAACATGTTCAAAAATTGTGGTGACAATGTACTAGAAAACTGTCCATGTACTAAGAAAAAAAATCATTGTACTGTATACACTTAAAATGGGTGAAATTTGTGATATATTTCTCAATGAAATAGTTAAAATTATTTGAGAATTAATTAATTTATGCAGCATGCTGCATACAATCTTTTCATGAGATGCTGAATACAATCTTTAGGAAAGTCCTTGAATGTTCTCTTGAGCTCCACAGATGAAGTGTGAATTGTCTAACCTTTGTGGCTCCAAGATTAATAGTGGTGACAGACGCAGAGGCAGCAACAGCCATCTTTTCTGAGGAATCAGCCTGATGCAGGATGCTCCAGAGCAAAGTCACAGAGGACATGATCATGTGAAGAATGGAGAGGATTCCACTGCGGGCTTCAAACAAGTGTTTTTGGTCTACGTTGACCAAAAGCTATTAAAGTCAGGGGAAAAATACATATCACTTACTGAAGTTTGTAAGTGGCTACTTACTAGACCTCAGTCTGGAAAAAGGAATCAAATACTTGCGCAGTCTTACTTGGTGATACTGAGTAGTAGGATCCAACAAACAGTAATGAATAATGGCTGTGATCCCTTCTAAAAGAGTAAGAATCATATCTGGTGGAATGATTGATGCCATCCACAGAGGCCTGAAATAAAATGTACTCAGTTGAACACAAGTTCTGTGAAAGACAAATTCATGTTTTAATCAATGGTAAATGTCCAGCATGTGCTAGGCACAGAGTAGGTGCTCAATAAAGATTACATAAATAAATGACTAAGAGCATAAATTAGAAGCTTTTACATCCCAATCTATGAAGTGAGTGAGTTGTACTAGAGTTCTTTGGCTAAACAAATTCAATATGAAGCAAATAAATATAGCTAGTAAATCTCTAGCAACTGTGTAACAGCAGGCATATCAATATTAACTGATAAAGGCAATTTTCTTATATTTTACATGTAATAGCTAAGGTTATATAGGAGATTAAATAAATACTAGTCAATGAAACATTTGACTAATTTCTGACAGACTAATTGAACACGGGGATACAGGTGGAATTCACCACTAAACCATGAAGATCAGAAACAAGAAATAAAATCAGACAGGAAAGCAATTATTTTTAATTTAAAATTAATTTTAGTGTGCAATTAATTTCTACTTAGATAATTTATCATATAAAACTAGGGAAACCCTTTGCTGGGCTTTGTATTATTTTCGCCAGCTCGTTCAAGAACATCTAAATTAATGTTTCTTCCCTTAGGAGAAAAAAGTCCTCTTTAAATCTTCCTCCTCCTTTCCATACTTAATTCTTTTATTGACACTCTTCCTCAGGGTGAGTTTCCTTCTTCGTGAAAATAATATACTATTTGTAACCTATTGATACCATTAATTTATGTACTCAAATTATAACGGACTTTCTGGATGATTAAGTAGTCCTAATGTGAAAAATGTCCATGATAAAGTTAAAAATCAATGCTTACCTACTATCAGATAATCCTGTTTCATATTTGTACTGCTGAATTAGATTATCTAAATTTCTGCAAAGCTGTAGTGTCACAGAAACAACCACTCTCTGTAGAACTTTTCCCATGTAAGGCAGAGTAGATGTGATTAAACCAATCCACTGTGGGTGCATCTTACAAGCACAGTGTTGATGCAAAGCTCGTATTACTGCACAGAGGAACATGCCTTGACATGTAATTGGCTGAGCATGCAAATACTGAAGAGAAGTCATGGGCTGATGGGGATTGATGTGTTCCAGGTCAGATACGACGAAATCGAAACCCGTTTCATTCTCTTCGGGGATAGTCATTACCCGGTGTTCTAGAACAATGAGCCTCTGAAGCACTTTAAGAAGCTGTGACTGGAGTGTGCTGCCATTGTCAAATTCATCCTCTGAGAAATTGATAAGGCTGTCTTCTGAGAAACCTTCTTCCACGGCAACCATGTTTTTACCTGCCATTTTCTCACTATGCCATTTCTGTGCACTAAAGATAGATGACAGCAAACAGTGAAGAATCACTTTCTGAACTTTGCACTTAGATAACATGTCAGAGATAAAACTAGGGAAACCCTTTGCTGAGCTTTCTATTACTTTTGCCAGCTCAGTAAAGAGAAGTGTCAAAATTTCTATGCTCATCATCTGCATGTTTCGATTGCCTATTAAATCTTGTGCAGTGACCTTGACGTGAGTTGGGTAATGGCTTCTCATGTAATATAAGCAGAGGGAAATAAGAATTTCTATATACATAGAACTCCGGAAGTTATGATTAGAGTCTACTGGAATGTGACTATAAAAGTCTTTGCCCATAACAGAAATCCGGTGTCTGGCCAAGAGATTCTGAAGCAGAGACAACTGAGGGGTATATGCATTATTTACACTAGTGGTTGAAATGGCATTTACGAAAGTAATAGGGTTAGTTTTCAAGATGGCTTTGATGGCAGAAAAAGCATACAGAGTCCTTGATGAATCATACAACTGGAGATACAGAAGCACATGCTGATAGAGTGGGTGGATGTTGAAATGGGGAGATTTCCGTGATCCTGGAGAACCCATATCACTCTCAATTTCAGAAATCTCTCCTTCTCCACAGCTGTACCAGTTCTCTAAATCCAGACCATCGCTGAAGAATACACTGGTTTGTTTGAGTTTTTCATTTGAAGCTTTTTTCTTGTCGTCATCCTTTTTTCTGGCAAGTTTTACTTTAGGTTTTGCTCCCGGTTGTTTACCTGACTCCTTAACAATGGTCTCTTTCTCAGAGACTTTTTCTGATAATTTTTCTTTGAAGCTGAACTGAATACTGCTGTGACTCCTCTGCCTGGATTTAGTTTCTATGGAAGCAACATTAGAGTCCTGGAGAATCTGTGTGGTTCCTGAAATACAAGGTGAGGAACTATTTCTGGAGATTCCATTTGCCACACACTCACGGTCTCCCTCTGCAGACACAGCCAGCAACTGAGAACTGTCGTTACTCAGCAAAGCACTCTGACCCTGCGGAGCAGACTGCTCGTCAGTTTTAAGGGCCTCCTCGCCTGGACCTACATCACTGTGCTCTGGGGGCACAGCTTCCATTTCTAACTGAGATGTCAATGATGCAGATTCTGCTTCGAGGCCACTTACGACTTTACATATCAGGTCAAACACTACCTGCTGAACATCATCATCTGGGGAGCTTGCACCTGGCACTTGAGAATCTTCTTGGGCGTTCACATTTTCAGGATCTACTTCGTAACTCAAGTTGTCCCCAGCAGAGGACTGTGAGCATCCAGAGTCGGAACTCTGAAGTACTTCTATCTGTTGGTCTGGAAGATCAAAATCAGATACAACCATTGGAATTGTCTCACTGCTGGTACTTAGAAGGGAAAGTCTGTCACTCAATGGATTAACAGTGAGACTAAAGTTCTCTATTTCGTCCATAGTGAGTGGCTTTTCACCACTTCCTTTAGATGCAATGAGTTGTACTTGGCTTACTGGCATATGAGAAAAATAGTAAAGAAGGAAAAAGATAAAATACATTAAAATGATTGAAATGTAGACTGAACTCAAGATTCTTAATCATTAGCTTCATCACCTTATACCTTCCTACGAAAATTACATTTTTTTTACTATTTTAGACCCTTTAAGTTAGAAAATTATGTAGATGACTATTAACTAGAATTTAGTAAAGACAACTCAACAATAGGAGTATTATTTAATTGAATTAAATAAAACAACACATTAAAAACAGCTACAATATCAAAATTTGCCCTTACTCCCAAATAAGGTATCTTTTTTTTTTTTTACTGCAGTTCAAAATTTTATTTTTTTCTCCCTGTGTAATATTTCCCTTAATTATTTTATTTCTAAGAATTCAAATACTTCAGTAGTTGATATGTATATATATACACACATACATATATGTCTATATATACACACACACATATAAGCTTGATTTCAATAAAATTCAATATTTACAAATTATCAACATTATCAATATTCAACATTTATAAATTATAAGTAAGGCCCTAAATCAAGAGACAATGAGGGTAAGAGAAAGAAAAGACATCATTGTTCTCTCTAGAGTTTGAACTTGGTAGGGGATCACAAATATATTCATCCATTTCTGTACTTTTTGGAGAGCATACAGTGCTGATGGCATTCTTTTAAGAAAGAGCAAAAGGCTTAGTTCCATATGAGTATTACAAAGCAAATGTTACAGAATTCAGGGAAAGCATCATGACCCTACAGGTAAGGAGATCAATCTCGGAGGAAAGGTGAGAATTCAGCAGACAGGCAGGAATGGCAGCGGGTAAAGGGCTAGCAGAAAGAAGTTCAGGCAATAGGCAGAGTAGAACATGCTCTGAGAAGACTCAGGGGAAGCAGTGGAAAGTCAGGCTCTATAGAGGGCTCTGTCCATACTCTGTAGAAACACATTAAAGATGAAATGGGGGCATGACAGTGTAGCTGCAGCTTCATCACACAGCAGCCATGGGACTTTGAGAAAGCCCTGGCCCGCTAAGCATCTCTACCTACTCAGTAAAATGACCTTTTTATTACTGACCTCACAGGATTATTTGTCAAGATATGAATGAGTTTTGTGAGAATCTTTTGTCCCTAAAGTATAATAAGTTAATCTAAGGACCCATTATCACCGTATTGTAGATGTCCTCACTCGACAATTTGTAAAATGTGGACTTCCAAGTAATAATAGTGAACATCTAACTAACACTTATGATAGGCCAGTCTGCCCTAAACATTTGTAGGCATTTGTTTGCAGTCACAAACAGGACTACGTGTTATGTTCACAATGAAGCCTGGAAAGGTGGGTACTACTATTCCCATTTCACAGATGAGGAAAATGACTCATGAAATACAAATGGGCATTACAAGCTTTTTATATATTCTCAGTGAAGTATCTCTAGAACCTCGCAAAACCAAAATTGCTCATTAAACTCTAAAGGTATTTCCATCAAAATTGAAGACTGTCTCTGAAAGCTGTGCTGACTCCTTCCTTGAAAGAGTCAACTGATAAGAGAAATCCAAGTCCTCTAAGATGACCATTGATGAAGTACATTCTGGCATGGGCCCACGTGAGCACTGCCAGTACACATGGATGGGAGAAAATAAGTCCATGGAGAAAACCTCACTGTTGCCAATCACTACTGTGTTCACTTCTCATTTCATTTTAATAACTTAATTCTAAATAAAGCTGTTTTACTTCCATGTGATATTCACCATTGCTGCAGGCAAAATTTTGCATGAAATGCTTGTCACTCTCTTCTCCGGGATAATAGGGAGCCTTATTCCAATAGCGTTCTGCTTGTACACGCTGCACTGAAACCCTCTGAGTTTTGGGATGAAGCAGGAGCAATAGCAATGGTTCCAAAACTCTTGCAATATCATGTCTTTGTAGCACTTGGTTCAGCCAGGCTTGTCCCACAGAGCTGGTAGAACCATCAAGACTGTTAAGGCTATCTAACATGATGAACAGTGACCTACAATAAACACCAATAATTAAAACAAAGAACAAAACATCTACTTTAATTGTCACACTCTAGTTTTTCTTAAACCAACATTACTGTAAGTTTTATTTTTAATTAACTTTTTAAAAGTAATCATACTTCAGAAAAACTTCTGACCACATCATTTTAATAATCTTAATCCCTACAGTCTCAGTAGATATGAAAAAGGAGAAAATCGTCTTTTCCCTTTTCTTATATACTTGTGTTTTAATTTCCCAAGCATACATTACTTTTATAAGATAAGTACTAATGAACAAGGGAGAAAAAAAAACTTAGTTTTGTTTCACCAATGTACTCCTGCTCATATCACCAAATACTGAACTCTGTGCAAGTTAACACTACTTCATGCTCTTCTGTGCCCAATCTCTTTATGAGGCAAACCTGTGTGCTTAACTCAAAGAAAGAACTTCTGTGAAAGTTATGGAGGTGTGGCTTGGAATCTGAAAACCTGAGATTCAAATCTGGGCTATCAGCTCTACATCATGTGTGGTCTTGGGCAAGCCACTTATTTCTCTGGTCCTTCAGTGCCTCACTTGGATGATGAGAAAAGGCAGTCACCAAATGAGAGATGGTATTTGTAAAGTACCTAGGCCAAGGGCATAGTTCATTGTACTAGTTCAATACCAAATCATTTAAAAATGGTGATGTTGAAAAAGTAATGTCTGAATAATGTCCAGTAAAGCACATATCTGATCCTGGGCTGGGCTTTAAGCAGAGTCAGATCTGTGGCCTCCTCTATGGTGGTGAGACTGCTATCCTGGGCCAGTATCTCAGTCTACCTATACATAGCATCTCCTTGGAAGTTAAGGCAAACCTCATATTTGGGGGATGAGTCATCTCGAGTGGTGTAGACAAGTAGCAAAACTACTCTCAGGCAGCTGCAGGTTCTCTGAATCCATGGAAGGGGTGTATATTTTAGCTTTAGACTTATGATGTCCAGTTCAGGCAGAAGACTGAAAATAACTGTTAGAGAAACAGTTACATCATCTACTGTTTATGTTGAAATTTCTCTGTGAATACAGACCCATTGCTGTATCCCTGATACCTAGAATGCTGCCTGGCACATAGCAGGGGTCTTGTTGAATATTCATCCAGTAAAAGAAAGGGGATCTGGGTGCTTCAAAGCCATGCATTTTAATATAGCTTAGATTTTTTAAAAAATAATTTATAAGCTCTCTTTATAATATCTGTAAATTACTATCTTGCACCCCTGCCAAATTAGGCAGAGGATTCAAGAAAAGAGACACTGAAATACCTGACTGTAAAATCCGAGTATCAAATGTAACCAACCTGTCAAAAGAACGTGCAAAAGATGACGACTTATTTATATGGAGATCCCTTGTCAGATGCCAAAGAACTGCAAACTTTGCATGTGCTTCCATCCTTATTTTCTGAGGAGGAATATGGGAGATGAAATTATTTTTTTCTCCCTTGAAGATATTAAGTGATTTTATCAAAATCAAAATAGCAATTTAAGAGACAGTATTAGGTTCGATGTTCACAGTACTCAACACACCACACAATGAAACTATTTTTATGAAAGTAGAAATGTAAAAAAAAAAAAAACAACTTAGAAATATTAAACCTAAAAAGTCATCTCACACTACCTCAGAAATCGTTATTATTTAGTTTAGACTAGGTAACCAGTTTTCTAGATTATTATGTAACGGGGATGGAAAGAGCTAATAATGTGCATATTATAATATCTTCAGTCTCGGAAGCATTTTTCCCTTTTTTAATAAAAATACTTAGTAGTCAAAATTTATTTTATTATACCCTACAATTTACTTTTGTTCCCAGAAATTATATATTATCTCAAATGAATTGATCACTACTTATAAAGCTGGCTTATTAGATTCAAAAATTTAGACACCTAAAAAATTACTTCTATAAGAAAAACATCATTTTGAGATTATTTGGAAAATGTTAAGTGTTATGGTAACAATGGACAGAATGGAAAAATAAATGATTTAGAAAGACCAGCACTTGGTGTTAGATAATGAACATAAATGAATATAAATCAGGTAGAAACTGTGAAGTTATCAAGCTTTTCATAGTGTTCCTGTAGCATCTGTAGAATTCTTCAAGTAAAAGCCCTCCAAAATCAGGGACTGTAACGGTCTCAATTGTTTGTGATCACTTTGAGGGGAGCTTCCTTTTTTTCTACGGGTGTAATACATGCTTTTCCTATGAAGCCCATGTTTATACATCAACATATTAAAAAGTAATTGTATCTTAATTTTTTTTCATGGATGTATAATACCTTTATTCAGAAGTTAGTATTCCTTTAGAAATGTTACACAATAGGTATATAATTTGTCCTAGATTTACACTTAATGTAAACAAATTAAATGCAAGTCTTTATTAAACATTTTATTCCTAAAAATTTTTGAGAAAATGTGTTGAAGCAGAAATAGAATTTTAACATTTTTCTTGCAATAAACTTTCATGCCTCTCGTTTTCTCCTTCATTTGCTACTTCCTTCCTGGACAAAAGCTTCATTTACTTAACACTATGCCTTTCTGAATGACTCAAACTCACTTGCATTTAGAGTTCTTAAAAATTAGGGTGATACACCTCTAAAAGCTGTTCAATAAAATCTTTGATTTATGTTACAGAGAAGGCATGGGAAGATCACACACTTCATTAAACTTTCCCAAAGAGATCAACCAGATTGAAAGTTCCAGCTTCTCAGGCATACCAATGACTCTATCACCTTTACTCTCACTGACTTATCGACCATTTCATGTACATTGGGATACAAAATCCTTATTTTGGATACTATAATACAAATAATATAATCTCATATATTAGCATTCTATGGCTTATAAATGTAACTTCACATATACATCATTTCACATACATCAGTTAATGTATGCATAGTTCCATAACCAAGGCTACTGCTTCCTCTTTAAATGGTCTAAGAACTTGGACCAGCAACAACTTTAATCATCACTGCCTACAGATGGTGTCCTGAACCAAGAAATAAACCTAGTATTTGATTTTGGGTTACTAGATTTTTCATATTACTGATGCTTTTGCAAAGAACTTTCTTCTAAAGGACACAATGGGGTGCCTATGTGGCTCAGTAGGATGAGCATGTAACTAGTGATTTCTGCTCAGGTAATGACTCAGGGTTGTGGGACCGAGCCCCACATTGGGCTCTATACTGGGCATGGAGCCTGCTTAAGATTCTCTCTCTCCCTCTGTCCCACCCCACTTGGGTGTGTGCACTCTCTCTCAAAAAAATAAAATAAAAAGAAATAAGATAAGATAAAATTAAATTAAATTAAATAAATAAAATTAAAAAGGACAGAACAAATTTGTTTTAAATATATGAAGACCATATACTCTACGAATGAATTTACACAATCTCTAATCAGATACTAGCTACAATAATTTTCCTACAGTTTCTTTAATTTACCTTTTGGTATAATGGGAGTCGGGTAGGTGGGGGTGGGTCAAGATGAAAAAAGAATTTACCTTATCTTTATGGGTTAACTGCTGACTTATAACATCCTCACAGATGCTAGAAGAAGGAACCAAGTTATGTAGTTGATAAAACAGTTCCACACTTTTCTGATGGTGCTGAGGTGTCCTATCTCCCAGCTGATCCCACAATGTTAAAGCTACATGCTACAGAAAAAGATTGTCAAAGTGACAAGTGTTACCAAACCATACATTAAAACTCATTTAATAAGCATTTCCTGTTAGGTACAAACAAGCCTCTGAATGCCATTGAAGGTCTTCAATGTTCCTTATGCTACAAGGATGAGACTTAAAAGTATAGCTTTCCATGTGCTCACTTTTTGGGCACCGAGGTCGTTAGAACCTCTTATGATAGACCTTTAATGATTATTTTTATTCTTTTAAGATCCCTCCCTAATGATACTTATTTTAAACATCAAACATGGAAGAATTTTCTGCAGGGCCCAGAGAAGACCCCACTTTACTATTTTAGTGACACTTAGTAAAGTGCTGCTAGAATACATTATCTTTAAGAGGATACAACTCTCACATTGAATACGATATTTATGGTTATATGTTACAAAGTAAAATATAATTTACAGTTCAAATATCCAAATTACTTAAGCTTATATAAAATAGGTTGTATGTATTTTAGAGCTACACGTGTTAACAAAGCACTTGATGATCTATGATAGCATTAATAAAAACGTAACCATTTTCAGGGTTTACTGTCATACCGTTGTTACAGAAACCAACTTTAGCAGAAAGAACTATCTGGTGGGGCACAATGACTTGAATTGAGATAAAATTAAAGCAAAATTTTTTTATATATAAAGCATCTACCTGCCTAAGATGTAATACAATCCAATATACTTAATGTTCTTTCTATGTAGAGGGTATCATCTATACTGCTGTGATAAAAATCAAAAACTGTACATTTTTTTTTTCCTCTGAATGGCATCATATACCACAGATGATAATCAAACAATACAGAGTCAGAAAAATTTTTCCTGGGAGTTTTGGAGAGCTGAGATTATACTCTACGAAAAGCAGAAGTGTCATAGCATGTCATGTCGAAATAAGTTTTATTGTATAAATGGACTTAACCTCTTTTTTAGCTGAAATTACTCCTTCTGTGGCTTTGGAGCCTTAATACTTGCCTTCCCTAACCTCATCCTCATCTCCTCTCATCCTTTTTCCCTCTAGCAAAACTGGGGACAAGATTGGCAAAGCAGTACAGATGAAGTGTGGTATCTTTTTCTAGACATTGTAATATTAACAGGTATTCAACGAAGCCTGATTATCATCTTTCAGATCTCTGGTAAGCAATCTAAGTCAAGTACCACCTTAGTCATGCATGTATTCCCCAGAATTTACCTTGAAAAATTCAGTCTTCTCAGCAATGTATCTCAGATTGCCTGGAGTGAGGGGAGGTCTAATAACTACCGCCACTCTTCCCTGGTTTGGACTTAAGGGCTGTGCAGGCTCCACACTGTTGATGTTCTCCCCAGTGACCATGGCCACAGACTGAGTCAGTCCCACCAGGTCCATGACTAATGAAATAGCAACACTCTGCACACTGAAATCGCTTGCTTGGCTGCAAGCATTCATCAGGGTCTGGAGCCACAGCGGAGGCTGCACGTGCTCCCAGTCTGAAACAAAAGATGGAAGATGGAGTTCATTGCACTAAACCTTTCACACATACACCAACGTCCAGGTACATTTCAAAACAAAGCACCTCTTCTCAACACCTTTAGGCCTTGATCTGTTAGTAAAACCAAGGTTTCTCACCTAGACTGGAGCTTTAAGAAAATAAAGCAGCAACAAGAATCCCATAAACTTTTTTAGTATGTAATTTTCTTATGCCACATAATACAATGTATTCCCCTGTCCTAAAAAACAGTATATTAATCAACAGATATTATGTAGTACTCACTCACTGCACTGTGTGCATATATAAAAATTTAAATAATGGTAAACACTTATGATATTAGTCTTAATAAAGGAAACCAATGGATCTAAATGATATGTTACTTTTCTCCAGAGAAAGAAGTTAATTTCCTTCTTACCTTCAACTCACTTGTAAGTACACTGTGAAAGACATCAAAATCACAAAATTTTCCAATATGCCAACATGTATTATCTCCCCATAAAGACAATATTTCATTAAAAATACTAGGGGTGCCTAAAAAAATTAGGGGTGGTACAGTCAAGTCAAGCATCTGAATTCAGCTTAGGTCATGATCTCAGAGTTCGTGAGTTCAAGCCCTGCATTGGGCACTGCACCTATCATGCAGAGCCTGCCTGGGATTCTCTCTCTCTCTCTGTCCCTCCCCTACTTTTGCGCTCTCTCAAAATAGTAAATAATTTTTAAAAATCTACAAATTAAAATAACACTTTAAAAAATTAACTGGCTAAAAAAAAATCTTAGTTTTAATTCTGAGTGCTTTAAAAAAAGAAGTAAATAAAAAGCATGCTATAAAAAAGATTCAAATATAAATAAAACCAAGATGACCTTACCAGTCTCAGACTTCTCAGAATGTAGGTCTGAAGTATGGTTCCCCTCAGCAATGTAAACTGGGAAACTGGAGCACTCCAGGAAGAGCTGGCAGGCAGAAAGGAAGGCGGAAAGGTATTCTTTTGAAGTTTTCTGTTTACTTATGTTTCTCTCCTTTACATCTCCATGGGAATCCCTATCCCATTTTGAAGTCTCTTCTTGCTCTCTACTGAGATCCCCTGAATGCTCTGTAGCCAAAGCCTGAGAAAAAGAGTTGCCCTGAATGATGTAGAGGTTGATAAGTCTAGTGAGAAACTGCTGGACATACTCCAAGCAACATTGCATTGCAGTTTTTTGGGCTGTCTTCCCACTTCGGGGTGCTGTCCCCTGGGTGACTATGGAAGGGGCCTGGATGATGGTTTCTTCAGATCCTACGGTGGAGGCCGTTTCGGTCTCAGAGGATGTGCTACCGATGGGAATGGCAGCTGTCCCCTGCCCCTCACTCAGGTCTCTGTCGATATCATCACTTCGGTCTGCTTGATACTGTATAAATTCAGTAAATCCACTCTCTGATGATCGACTGCTTGGTGGGTTTTCTCCATCTTCAAATACTTCAGTAGGATTTTCAAGAGACACTGATGATACCTGGTAGTGATTAAAAACAGCAAAGGCTAAGTGATTAAATGCATATATTAGAAATCAAAAATTAGAAATGGCCACATTGAGAGAAGTCAGTTTAGATTACATGATTCAAAACTTACTCTACACGTTCGGCTGAATCTTAGAGCAGTTTCTACAACTGATTCATATTTCTATGATAATCAATAGGGAATACTGGTACAGTTCTAATGAATATATTAAAATAAACTCGGGGCACCAGGGTGGCTCAGTCAGTTAAGCATCTGACTTCAGCTGAGGTCACTATCTCATGGTTCATGAGTTTGGGCCCCTCATCTGCGCTGACAGTGCAGAGCCTGCTTCAGATCCTCTGTCTCCCTCTCTCTCTGACCCTCCCCAGCTTGTGCTCTCTCTCTCAAAAATAAAATTAAAACATTAAAAATAAACTCATTCATTAAGAATTATTTGCTGTATGCAAAGATTTGGTTTTTGAGGGCAAAATATGCATATAGCACAAATCTCTAACATCTATATCCCTATTTTCAAACAACTGACAATTTATTCAATCTGCTTCACGAAATCACTTTCCTAATGTCTAAATGAGGCAAGGAATGAGACATTTTAAAAACTAGAAATAAATTCTAATAGGTCATCTGTTCAATAATCATGAATGTGAAATTTCTATGTGAAATGTGTAAAATGCTATTTAAATGGTTACCATTAATCTTACATTCTTTTAACAGTTACTGAACCTATGTTACATGGCAGACACTGTATTGTGTACCAGGAACAAAAAGATAGTTTGTAATCTAAGGGAGAAGACAATAAGTTATAATATAAACAAAAATGGACCAGGTACTGGAATAGAGCTGGAATGAATTAATCGTCCCCTTCCTACAAAGACTGGATAAGTACAATCATCAAACATATTTTTGGGTTTAGTTTAAGGAAACAAAAGTTGTACATATCATGAATTGCTTGGGGACTTTGCCAGAGCATAACGTGAACTTGAATGAGATTACTTCTTAGTGACTAAAAAGGGATATTATTGAAGATTACAGAAGATACAAACTAATTGTTCTGCTGCTACAAAGCTGGGCCTCACCCACTGTTCCTTGCTTCAGTAAATGACATCACCATTCATCAAATCAGAAGACGGAAATCTAGGGGTGATCCTTGGGATCTTCTCCATCTTTCCTTGGCACTGCCCCTACATCCACTTCAGAATAGTGGTTAAGAGTACTGGCCATGAGTCAACTAAGGTTCAGCCACTTACTAGCTTGGCAAGTTATTTAACCTCTCTAAAACCTCAGTTTCCTGACAAGTATAATGGAGATAACAATAGTTCCTACATTTTACAGTTGCTATGAGAATTAAGTAAAACAGTATATCTAAAGCACGTGGTTTAGTACCTGCCAGTTTGATTTTTTTTAAACATTTATTTATTTTTGAGACAGAGAGAGACAGAGCATAAACGGGGGAGGATCAGAGAGAGGGAGACACAGAATCTGAAGCAGGCTCCAGGCTCTGAGCTGTCAGCACAGAGCCCGACGCGGGGCTCGAACTCACGGACCGCGAGATCATGACCTGAGCCGAAGTCGGCCGCTCAACCGACTGAGCCACCCAGGCGCCCCTAGTACCTGCCAGTTTGTAAATAAACATTCAAAAAATGTTTGTGATCACTTATTACCCTTACCAAACTATTACTAGGTCTGATTTTTTTTTTAATTTATTTTGAGAGAGAGAGAAAGAGAGCGCACATGCACACAAGTGAGCAGGGAGGGGCGGAGAAAGAATCTTAAGCAGTCTCCAAGCCTAGTGAGGAGCCTGATGTGGGGCTTGATCTCACCAACTGTGAGACCATGACCTGAGCCGAAATCAAGAGTAGGATGCTTACTTAACTGCTTAACCGACTGAGCCACCCAGGCACCCTGAATTTTTCTCTTAAATGTCTGGCTAATCCATCCATTCCTGTGTGTTCACTCCCACATCTTGTCAGCACATTACCACCACCTCTCACCTGCACTACTGCAGGTCTCCCCACATCCACTTTGTTTCTGAGATCCATGCTCCATACTGCAAAGTAATTTATCTCTTATAGAAGTCTTATTATGTTGCTTGCTTCTACCCTTCAGTGTCTTCCCACTGCTCCTAAGATAAAGAATAAAAGCCCCGCTAGAGTGAAAAGGCTCTGCATTACCTGGTCCCTGCCTACCTGAAGACTTATCTCTCCCTCACTGTGTGCACAGTGTTCCTTTCTGCCCAAGAGCCTTGGGGAATGTTTCTTCCTCTCCCAAGCGCTCTCTCCTTTCTACCTCATTCCACCCCAGTTTCTCTAGGGCTTTACTCAAACAACTCTTCCTCAAGAAAGCCTTTTAGGCCCACAGTCTAGGTCACATCACTGCATTTTCCACATTCCTACCACTCTATATTCTCTTTCATTTATTTATCATGACTGTAATTAAGTGTGCAATTATTTGTTTAATATGTGTCTCCCAACTAGCAAAAATGGGTCAGGAAGGCAGGGACTGTGCCAACTTCACCACTGGATCACTGGCTATGCAGAGTGCATGCTGGATAAAGAGAGGCTGTTTTCTCTATTTCAAAGCTAAGAACACTGAGGGCTCAGGGAAGTTAAAAACAAAACTTGCCCAAGGTTATACAGCAAATAAAGTTAAAAGTTATTAGGAAAGCTTAGCTTAGGTGATTCTAAACTTCAAGATATTTTTTTCATAGCTTATCACTATTATGAGAACTTTTCATATTATAATGACAAAGTTTACAGGCAGGTATCAACTGAACTGTCAACCTTTAACAACCATCTAAAACCTTGTACTAATACATTTTTAAAAAGAAGTCCTATTTAAATGATAAAATTGTCATTAGCTTATTGCTATTTCTGTATTGATCTTTTTCACATAAGGATCATAAAACAACGGACATTTATTAATAGAATTTAAGCTACAAATTCAGTTAAACTTATATACATTTATAATATTTAGTTGCATGGTCTATATCATATAACTATGTTTCAGATTATTTTATAGTAAAATGTCTTTCTGAAGAGAGAAAGACATGACATATTTTGGACATAGGGGTATAGAGATCCAATACACTGATCTTACAAAAGTGTACTAAGTGCACGGAGACAAAAATAGATTCATTTTTAATGAATTATTGTTTCACTTACACTTTAAATAAAAAGAAATAAAGAAAATACCCTCAGCTTTCAAATATGATAAATTTTAGACACTTCAGTGAAGATAATAACCATTGTGCTTCCGTAAAAAATAGGAAAGAACATATATGGCCCAAGAATATAGAAGAGAACCAAAGAGAGAGGGAAAAGCATACTCCCAGGTTAACATACCATTACGTTAAAAAAAAAAAAAAAAAAAGTACGAGCCCTGGGTGAGCTCTGCTTCTCTCCCCCTCTGTGCCCCTTGCTCACTTGTGCCCTCTCTCTCTCAAAACAAAACAAAAACAAAAGTATATTATTTCTCCTTTATTTAATATGAATGGATTTTCCTATTTACCTTAACCTGTAACCATCAATAAGTGCCTCCACTTGTTTTCGACATAGTTAATATTCACATATTTGAATATGCTATCAAGAGAATGCTAAGGTCCTCCTTTACTTGAATGAATTTCACTCAACAACAACAAAAAAGCAATTAGTAACTATTTTAGTTTAATTTCGAAGATCCTAGAAGTATATATTAAAGAAAACTAGCAGAACAAAATGAATTTTCCTACAACAGAATCAATATATATCACATATAAATAACAAGCAGATAGGAAGGAAAGTAAGAGATTGGTTTTAGTTTATGCCTGATAATCCTGGGATATATTTAAATTGATCACGGGTCAGTCACATTCATTTCATACATGAAGAGCAAAATATTTAAAAAGTCCAACAAAAACGTTTTAGGGTTAATACTTGATGGGAAAGGTTGTATTAGACTATCCTGATGATAAAACGTTTTGCCTGGCTGGGGGGGAAAAAAAAAGCAACTAGAAAAAAAAAAGTAAGGGCAACAATACAAACCCAGGATTTAGGTAATGAACTCAAAATACTAGAAAATTTTAAATCCTTGTTTTAACATAGTACCACAATGGCTAAATTCAATGGAATTATATAGGTGTTTTTTTCCATAAGTGTATCACAGGTATTTTAAGTATGCTACTTGGCCAGACATTAAAATTACTGTAATTTTATTCAACATCATAAAGCATTAAAAACCTGGAAGACTGAGGAGAGTAAAAAAGATTCTGGATTTCAAGAAGAGCACATCAAATTAGTGTATATATGAAAAGGACCACTAAAGTTTAGATTATAAACCTGCTGTCCAGTATGGTAGCTATAGCTACTAGTCACATGTGGCTACTGAGCTCTTGTATGATGGCTGATCTGAACAGATGAACTAAATTTTTTCAATTAATTTAAATTGAAATTCAGAAAGTAATACCTAATTTAGTTATGATAAAACTTTTAAATATGTTTAGGACAATTTGGATATGTAAATCTAATTTTTCAAACATAAACTTTATAAAAAATATACATCAAGTATTTCTGATAAAAATTTTAATTTTCAATGCTGTTAAGCATAATATACACCCTGGAATTTTGAAGACTTAGTACAAAAAAGAATGTAAAATATCTCACCTTTTAAATATTACATCAATTTTGTGTTCGTTATAGGGTTAAAATGATTATTAGCTATATTGGGCTAAATAAAATATAATTAAAATATTTTCACCTGTTTCTATTTTTTAATGTGGCTACTGGAAAATTAAAAATTACATATGCTACTTGCATTATACTTCCAGTGGAGAGCTGATAAAGACCGTTAAAATTGCCAAAAGCCTACAAGACTGTCTACTGCCACAACATTTAGGTCTAGAAAATATTCACTAATATTTAAAAAAAAATTTTTTTTTAATTTTATTTATTTTGAGAGACAGAGAGTGCAGAGGAGGGGCAGAGAGAGGGGGAGAGAGAGAATACCAGGCAGGCTCCGTGTTGTTAGCACAGAGTCCGATATAGGGCTCAAAGTCACGAACGATGTGATCATGACCTGAGCCGAAACCAAGCGTTGAGCGCTTAACAGACTGAGCCACCCTGGCTCCCCATCATTCGCTAATATTTAAATGAGTATGTATAAACTATTCTGCTCTGAAGAAATGTAATTGGTCTAGTAACAAAAATAATAGCAAACATTACCTTTTTGTCTTCCCATTCTTTGACTGAGTTGTTGTGCCCACTTGAAAACTGCAACACACCTCCAGTGCTGGCAGACAAGAGTGGAGGTTGCACCTTGCTAAGGATCTTTGAGCAGAGCCTGAGTGAATCTGTGAGTTCAGACAAGTGTAATGTCTGGAGATGGCTTGTCAGGGCAGAAATCATCCTGAGGAGCAACTGGGGCAAGTGTTCAGTCTGGATTTCAATATAAGTCTCCTGAAGATGAAAGCAAAATGACAAAAATTTATATAATGTATAACCCTATTTATTTTTAATCTATACAACACAAATAATTTTACTCATCTGTAATATTATATAGGTATCATGCACTTAATTAATATGGTATGGTCATTTTATTACTGATTTACAAAATTTCTATTCCCAAATTCTCAATTTATGTACCTCAAGGTATATATTATAAAATAATCCCAGTTTTATCTAATTTACCAAAATAATAATACAAAAAATGTGAATGCAACCAGTTAAAGACAAAATAGGCTGAATGTCATACCTGACACAACACCCTCATACTTCTAGTAGGCTTCAAAATGAGAAAGCAAAGATTTGAGGAGAGAAAAGGAGAAAAGGTTTCCAACAGTCTTCAGTGAGCACAAATGCAGTATTAGACCACTATACACTAAACATTTAAGACTACAATAACAAGCAATTATGATGTATATTCCACATATCACATAAAACTTATATATGTATTATATATGTCTGAGGAAAAACATTTGGAAAAGTTTAAGAAAAAAAAAAAGCTATGCCAAAAGGAAAAGTAATCAATTTAACTTTAAAGATGAAATTTATTTAAGGATGAGGTCTCCAACATGAAAATATCTGAACTATGTTATTACATTCCTCAATACTTTTTTTTACCAAGGTCGTCTTACCAAAGAAACTATATCCAACAAAAAATCCACCAGTAAGCAGAAATTGGTCAGCTGTAACTCAGATGACTCACTACTATCTCCAGGCCCAATCTGAAGTCTGGCATGCAGTGTCCTCCTAAAAGGACAAAATTCACTTTATCAAGTATACTATTAAGTGATATGAATATTCATATCATACATACCTCACTTTCTTTTTTAATGAGAGTCAACACTGGGGCATACACACAGTGATGTTCCTGTGAACATTCCTTTCCCACAGGACACTACTGTACCTCTAAGTGAAAATTTTCCAAAGCAAGATTCCTCGGCTTACACTCTCCCTGGAACTCCCATCCTGCACTTCCAAGTGTTCTGGGTGGATCTTTTTTGGACTTATTTCCCACTGCTCCCTCTACACATAATATCTCCTAGTTAAAGTGGATTATTTGTGATTTGATTTATAACCTCAGGGTCTCTTTATACCAACTTTTACTCCTGATGTGCCGTCCTCCCTCAACCCCAGTCTCCCAAATCCAGAATGCATCTATCCTTCAAGGTTTGAGATCAAATGTTACCTCCTCTAGGAAGCCTCTTCTGATCTAAGTTGTAAAGATCATTCCTCCAACATTCACTTTAAATATTAGTTCTAGACAAAGAATATGACAGAGTCCCTAACCAGCAAGAAATATAAGCATACAGACAAATAAGTGTAACAGTGTAGGATGAACTGATTCTGATGGGAGATTTGAAGGAGTCATGGAAGGCTTCAGAAAGGTGGGGTCACCTCTCTATAGGACCTCCCAGATGGGTTAGGGGGAAGAATATTTTCAAAGAAATAGCACAAGTGAAGGCTCAGCAGCATGACTAAAGGCTCAGTCAATACGTGTTCAAGGAATAGTACAGATGGGTAAAGAAGGGTGGATGAGTGTGAATGAAGGTGGAAACTCAGGTCAGGGCTATGTAGCAAAAACACGTTCGTAATTCCTCAACACCCTACCACATTGTAATCTATGAAGGTATCTGTAACTTTAATACTAGAAATAATATGTCCGTGTTTTACTTGTTCCCGCTAGAAGGTCTTTGAAGACAGGGACTGTCTATATACCTAGGTGCTCATTATCTATTGAATAAGTAAGCAAACAATTTTCTAAATCATTAAAGGGATTAATGTTTTATATTTTTAAGACTTCTAAATCTGAGATCATATATACTTACTTTTTAAAAAATTTTTAATTTTTTTATATTTTTTAAAATTTACATCCAAATTAGTTAGCATATAGTGAAACAATGATTTCAGGAGTAGATTCCTTAATGCCCCTTACCCATTTAGCCCATCCCCCCTCCCACAACCCCTCTAGTAACCCTCAGTTTGTTCTCCATATTTATGAGTCTTTTCTGTTTTGTCCCCTTCTGTTTGTATTATTTTTATTTCCCTTCCCTTATTTTCATCTGTTTTGTCTCTTAAAGTCCTCATATGAGTGAAGTCATAGGATTTTTGTTTTTCTCTGACTAATTTCACTTAGCATAATACCCTCCAGTTCCATCCACGTCATTGCAAATGACAAGATTTCATTCTTTTTGATTGCTGAGGAATACTCCATTGTATATATATACCACATCTTCTTTATCCATTCATCCATCGATGGACATTTGGGCTCTTTCCATACTTTGGCTATTGTTGATAGTGCTGCTGTAAACATAGGGGTGCATGTGTCCCTTCGAAACAGCACACCTGTACCTGTGGATAAATGCCTAGTAGTGCAATTGCCAGGTTGTAGGGTAGTTCTGTTTTTAGTTTTTTGAGGAACCTCCATACTGTTTTCCAGAGTGGCTGCACCAGCGTGCATCCCCACCAACAGTGGAAAAGAGATCCTCTTTCACTGCATCCTCACCAACATCTGTTGCCTGAGTTGTTAATATTAGCCATTCTTTTTTTTTTTTAATTTTTTTTTTTAACGTTTATTTACTCTTGAGACAGAGAGAGACAGAGCATGAACAGGGGAGGGTCAGAGAGAGGGAGACACAGAATCTGAAACAGGCTCCAGGCTCTGAGCTGTCAGCACAGAGCCCAACGCGGGGCTCGAACTCACGGACTGCGAGATCATGACCTGAGCCGAAGTCGGACGCTCAACCGACCGAGCCACCCAGGAGCCCCAATATTAGCCATTCTGACAGGTGTAAGGTGGTATCTCATGGTGGTTTTGATTTGTATTTCCCTGATGATGAGTGATGTTGAGTGATGTTGAGAATTTTTTCATTTTTCACGTGTCCTCGGAGAAGTGTCTATTCATGTCTTTTGCCTATTTCTTCAGTGGATTATTTGTTTTTTGGGTGTTGAGTCTGGTAAGTTCTTTATAGATTTTGGATACTAACCCTTTATCTGATACGTCATTTGCAAATATCTTCTCCCATTCTGTTAAATTTTTTTTAAACATTTATTTATTTTTGAGAGACAGAGAAAAAACAGAGTGGGAGCCAGGGAGGGGCAGAGAGAGAGGAAGACACAGAATCCAAAGCAGGCTCCAGGCTCTCAGCTGTCAGCACAGAAGCCGATGCAGGGTTCGAACTCATGAACTGCGAGATCATGACCTGAGCTGAAGTTAGACGCTCAACCAACTGAGCCACCCAGGCGCCCTGCTTACTTTCTGACTATATGCTCCCAAGGCTTGAGGGGTTTATCCGGTTCTGAGAGGATCTGGTGTAGAATACAGAGACTCTACTCAGGTTCACCAGTATTTTAGGGTTTTCAATCTTTATGTCGTAAGAGGTAGAGGGTTTTATCACTCACCAGTGACAATATGGGCTGGTTCTATGATTTTAAAAAAAACACAAGAATGACCAAGGAAGTTTTTGTTATTAAAAGTGGGAACCATTTTGGTGAAGTGTGCTGAATCAGAAGCCACAAATTTGGTATTTTCTCTACAACAAAGAAAAATTGGATTACTATACATTGAAGAGGGAAAATCTTTCATCTATGCTGGTGACTAAATAACTCGTTTTCTAAACTCCTTTTCAATTCTAAGCTTATATGATCAGGGATTCTATATTCTAGAGTGACATGACATAGTCAGATTATGGCTACTAAATAATTAATAGTTGTCAGAAATAGTAAAATATATAAAAGAATATTCATTAGACTCAGGAAGTTAAAAAAAAAGTTTGGCTTTGGATGCTATTAAAATAAAATGAATGAAACAGTTTTACATACCTACAACATTCTTCAAACCAACGTGCAACGTAATCCCACATATAATAAGGCTCAAAGGAATTAAAGAGAAGGTTGGCAGTTTTAATCAGCTCTGCTGTTTTCTTATTTTCCCTTAATTTACTAAAAAGGAAAAAGAAACAAACCAAAACTAAGAATTGTTAACATTTATTTTTTCAAAATTATATTTGAGTGCAAATGTTACTTACATATTCCCAGGCAGTTGCTAGAATACTTGCTAGCGAGAAAACTGCAACAAATCATTTTTATCTACTGCCACTCTATGACTTTATGTGTATTTTCCAAATTCAGGTTATCATAACTCAAATGTATGATCATGATCAGAAATCAGCCTTCCATGAGAAAAAAAATAGCTCTGCTTCAGCAAAAGAACACCAAGTTATTTTTGAATTTTGAATGCCTGTTAACCTGGCATTACATTCTTTTGTTTCCCCGGCACATGTAAGCCAAGTAGTGATTTGATTTTGACAGCCTTGATTTTGAAAGAATTTTGTCTGCTTTCCTGTGCTATTCAGAATTTGCTTAAGAAAGGTTAAGTTTATTTTGGTGAGTTTCAATCAAATTATTGTTCTTAGCTGAAAAACAACAAAATAATACTGTAAATTGCCATTATTACTGAAACTCCATCAGGAATAATACCTTATTTCTAGTGGGAGCCCTCTGGCCTATTAACAACCCACCTACCTACTATCTCCTGCCACCTCTCCTAATAATGAAAACAGTTGTTTTTATATATATTGTGGTACTATCAATACAGCTAGCATGTCATAGCACAAATGACTAACTGAATATTCGATGGGGCAATATAAATTATCAGGCAGAGTACAGAATGAAATCGAGTATCAGGATAGTCAATATTAACTTCTCAAATAAAGATTCCACGGATACTTAATAGAAATCAAAAACTGTGTTAAAATGTTAAAATTTTAACTGCATTAAAATATACAAAACTGTGTTTTAGGAAAGCCCACGTTATATCCAAAGCTTCACCAAGGAGAGACAAATGGAACGCAGATTACGTAAAAGAAACTGTAGTCTTGTGACTTTGTCATGTTAGATGAGACTGGAAAACACGTAAGCTGCTAAAAGTAGACAAGAAATGAAAAAGTAAGACCTTGTTGACATGAATGAATCTACCACTGACTTAGAGAAGAGGATATACTAATATTACAGGACTTGTCCCAGGCATTAAAAAAAAAAAAAAAGATATATATAAAACTGAAAGAAGAAATAATGATAACTTGAAAAGAAATTGTTTAAGGAGCACTTGGTGCCCTTTGATCGTTTAACTCTACATTTAAGTCTTTTTCTGAATTATGATTTGGTCTCCTGAGAGTGTCGAGTAACCAAGAGGCACAACCCCATGCAAACCACCAGGCCTAGTTCGCAAGAAGGTACAACTTCCATTATTAACTGACATGTGTCAATTAATCTCTCGTGAGTTTGAACAGTGTGAATAAATTCCCTGAAATCTGTATCTTCACATTAACTGGTTAGAACCAACCCTGGTGCTGGTTCTACTATATAGTCAGGCTGTAAATGCCTAAAAAATCAGTGCAGTTAGTAATGAGAGTTCATATTACCAAAATACGGTAATATTTTAAATCAAATTTATCATTCAGAACACAAATTTCATATGATGAATGAGGACATCTTCACATCATGCTTAATTTTTTGGTAATCCACCTGCTTAACTGAGCATGATCCTTGCTGAAGGGTGGTTCCATTTGAAGATCCAATTCTGCTTTGCATTGGGAATATAATGTTCTAAATACTTCAATTAGGACATCTTCCAGAATTACAGGTCCTAAAATTAATATACATATTAAAGACAATAATTAATGAGCACTGACAAATCATGATTATTTACAAATTAGCCTGATCAAACGATACTTTAAAACAAGTATTTGAAAAATATTTTTCTGGATGCTAAACTGAGCTTCACATTTTGATCCGAATAAATGGTTATTTAACTATAGGTTGACATAATAAAAATTACAGAACAAAGGAAGTGTGTTTGACAGTTAACAGCAATAACCTTGGAAAGTTATTTAATGTCTTTGAGTTTTAATGTCCTCATCTAGAATGAGGATAATAACACCAGACTTACAGGGCTGTTACAAGGGTTAGGAAAAAATATTTACAAGGTGGGTAGCGTAGTTCCCAGAATATAATGAGGATTCAAGAAATACTATCTATATTACTACTATTGTTTTTTTAAATGATACAAAAACCCACAAAGCCAAACTTTGCTACAATAGATACTCATCTCTTTAAAAAAATTTTGAAGAGCTTTATTTATTATTATACAATAGCTAAAACACATTCTCAAAGCCATTGATACAACTCAAGTTATTTTTATATTTAAAATTTTTCATTTTTATTTTAAGAGTTGGTGAGAAGACATATATATTTGCTACTTTTGGGTTTCTTTTTGTTTTGTTTTATTTTTTATATCTGAGAAGGAGAGATGGAGACAGAGACAGAGAGTGAGCAGAGGAGGGGCAGAAAGATGAAGACAGAATCTGAAGCAGGCTCCAGGCTCTGAGCTGTCAGCACAAAGCCTGACATAGGGCTCTAATTCACAAGCTGTGAGATCATGACCTGAGCTGAAGTTGGACACTTAACCAACTGAGCAACCCAAGCACCCTTACTTTTGGTTTTTCTTAATTTCTGTCTCAGGTGCCATAACTAACTTCCCAATAAATCTACTATAAAAGAAATACACAATGAAGAAAGGGAAAACACACAAAACAAAGGGGATGTAGGGAATCAAGCTGAGGGATAGAACCCAAATATTTTTGCTCAAGTCCTTGAGTTTTGTGAACTAGGACAGTCACGAGAGATCACAAATGTTTCAGTAACTTAATCAGGATTAGGAAGAGCTCAGACATTATCTTTAAAATGACTTATCTACTACATATATAGTATAGGGTAAAATATGAGAACATATGTGTTGGATGTATACATACATATCTTCTTAATGTTCTGGAGTAAATTTTAGGTAAGAAATTGTTGAGAACCTGTATTTGAAGTCCACCTCAAAATATAGCAATTTTTCTACATAATGACTTTTATTTTTATTATGAGACAGTACAAAACAACCACATGTGATCTTATGTCCTATGACAGTATACATTACCTAGCTCAGGTTTGTCAAGTAAACTGATTAAAATACGAAAAGGTTTTAGATCCTGCATTAAAGTGCTCTCTTCTCCAAATCCATTCACTTGTAAGATGCCCACCATTGCCTTTAAAAAAGAAAAAGTACATTGCTCATTTAAATAAACAGATTCAAAGACTTTTTTCTTAAGAAAAAAATTTAAATACGACCATATGTAATGGAGATTTACATCTATTGCTTTTCTGAAACTCTTTCACTGAAGTTAGCTTTTTTCCTCTGCTAAGGGGGAAAAAAGGTTTTATTCATCCATCTTGAGAGAAAAAAAGAGTGCTTACATTTGCTCTAGAAAAAAAGTGGAAAAGTTAAAGAAAATCTAGAAAAATAAATTCATGGTTATTTGAATTTTTGCCTAAAAGAAAAAAGTGTTTCTATTTAACATCGTCATCGATGCTCCAAACTATGGCACAGTATCATGACAGCATCTGCTATTATACAATTGTCTTCCCATTGGTGGTTCAAAACTATATTCTTATAACTTCACTCATTTAAAAATGCTTCAGATACCAACAAATCTCTTTGAGTTATCTTGAATATAAAGTAAAAATAATATAAAAGTATGGCTCATTTTAACTTTTCCATTACAATAGCAGTTTTACCACATTTAGATTCCTCATGCAACCCAAATTTTCCCAAGGCTTCAGAGGATATAACAGAGGTCCTAGCCCATTTTTGGAAGAGCTCCAATTCACAGGGCAGACAGGTAAGAAGCTGTAACTATGTATTAATAAAGTTATGAGAACAAATTAAGCAATCTCTGGACTGACACAGAAATGAGTCTATCTTAAGATTACTTACTCATTGTATTGTAATCATTTGCTTGTTATAATCATTCTTAGGAAGTTTGTGAGTCTTGTCTCCACCCTTCAGTGATGAATTAATTCAATTAAGGCAGGACCTTGTCTTACACTTGTTAACTCTAGTGATCAGGGAGTAACCAAAAAATAAAACGAAAGCATTCATTACCTGGACCAACAATTCTTTTGAAAAGGTAGTGAAATAGTAAGTAGCATGTTCTTCAGGATTACTGTGTCTTGTGCTTCTGGGTCCTATGATAGCACCGTTGTTATCAAAACCTCCATGGAAACAAATGGCAAAATAAATTATACTGGAATTCTCAAAACTGTTGTTCATTAAAACCAAAACACCAAATATCTCAAAAACAACACCAAACACTTACCAATTAGTAGCCCAATCAATGTCAGCAAGAGAGATCATTTTAGATAGTTTAATAAAGGGAAACCAATTCAATACATAAGCGAGTATCATAGTATTCTTCCAGCATTATCCAATATTTTTCTTTTCAATCTAACAAATAGTGAAATAACTGAAGATTCAGAAAATCCAAGATAAGTTATATTTTATCTTTTCACTCTAAGCAGTAAGGAGTTGTGGACGGGCCAAACACTCAAAGTATGGAAAAACAAAGAACTTACTGCTTGAGTGCGAGACTGGTAAGGTACCATGTGTGGGTCAGCAGTAATAGTTCTGATTCCTTTGATGACTTCAAAGTTTTGGAAATTATGTTATTATTTTGATTATTTATTTATCCTTCTTTGTCTACATACAGTATAACAGCCTCAATTTATAGGAGGAAAAAAATCTTGTCAAAGGAAACAGGAATGGGTTAAAATAGCCTCTAATGTTAAGAAGATTTTGAAATTTCTTCATATAATACACAATTAATCCTACTTACATTTTTATTGTCTATTTAAGCAAACTATTAATTTCTTCATTTAGGACACACATGAAACTTGATAATACTTATGTATGGCAAATTTCCCCATATCTTTCCCAAGCTAAGACCATACACATCAAACACCTACCAAGAAGCCATGCATAAAGTCTTCGGTTCAGGGACATATCCCTCCTCAGTACTACATGAAGAGCTGCTGACAAGATCCTGATCATATCTGGTCGAGTGGCCTGAAAAAGTTAAAGATGTAGTTGTATTTCATCACATACAAAAACACATTCTTTTTTTCCTCTTTAAAAAACATACCACCTTGCAATACGCTCAGAACTTTAGGGCTTATGAGGTAGTTTCACAGAAGACTCACCTGACTCTTCAAACACAGGAATGATTATTGCCATTTTACAGATTAGGGAACAATAAGAAAAGGTAACGCAGCTGTTTAGTTGCATACGTGAAACTATACCTCAATTATTTTAATCTCCATTTTAAAATTCGTTATCCTATCCAGAATTAGCAAGCTCTGACACAAAACAAAAAATGGAGTAAGATGGAACCGACTCAAGAAAATCATGTCTTTAGTCTTTTACATTCATAGCTGTGTCAACTGGTGATAATTACTTTAGATGTTCATGATCTTCATCAATTTCAAGCCTTTCATTTCCTGATCTCTTAAAAATTCTTATCTTGTAGTATTTCAAACATACAGAAAAATATAAGAAACAATATAATGAATGCTTTTTGTGCCCATATCCAGCTTTAACAAATCTTTTTTTTCATGTTACTCAAGATCTTCTAAAGAGAAAATAATTTTTCTTTGCATCCTTCCTAATAGCCTTAATTAGATATTTAAAAAATATACTAAAGAAGATCTGGTTTTCACTAAAAGAGGTGAAGTTAAAAGATAACACGAAGGCAGCTAGTTAAATTGCTATTAATTTTAAGACTATTTCTAGATAATCACTTTAAAAGAGAATCTTGGACCCTGAGCATTAGAAGGTAACGTGGAAATCAATTAGTCTAACAATCACTCTAGAATAAAAAGGGCCTAAGTACTTAGCCAAATTCAAATGTCTGGTTATTGCCTCACCTAGGTAGAGAATGGACTTTACAAAAAAATTAACTTTATTTTTGAGAACTGACTTCTTTATCATAGACTTGTCAACTTTTTACTACGCCATGCTTCTTGACAGTATTAAGCAGCTTACATGTTTTAAAGGAATCTTCGAGAAATAACTGAGATGTTACAGAACACAGATCATCAATAGCCAAAAAATTATGGTCACTCATCTGAACACAGAGGTCTTTATTAATCTAAGCAATTCGCAAAGTGTGGTCCCTGAACTCCTGAGGATCTCTAAGACTCTTTCAGGGGGTCCACGAGGTAAAAACTATATTCATGACAATTCCAAAATGTTATCTGCCTTTTTTGATGTGTGGGCATTTGCTCTGATTATGCAATACTGAGTAAAACTGCCAGCATCTTAGCATGAAAAGAAGCAGTACAGCAGTGGCATCTACCGTACTTGTGGTCATGGTATTCTTTACTGCCATATACTTCTAGTAAAATTAAAAACAAAGAAAAAAAAAAGCCAGTTTCACTCAAGAACGTTGTTGATGAAGCAGAAGTTTGTTTTATTAAATATTAGTCCCTGAACACACGTCTTTTAACACACGTCCTGTGTAATGAAATGGGGAGTATACACAAAACACTTCTGACATATACTGAAGTATATATGATGGATGTCTAGGGGCACATGGGTGGCTCAGTCGGTAGAGTGTCTGACTTCGGTTCAGGTCATGATCTCGTGGTCCCTGAGTTTGAGTCCCTTGTCAGGCTCTGTGCTGACAGCTCGGTGCCTGGAGCCTGCTTCAGATTTTGTGTCTCCCTCTCTGTCCCTCCCTCACTCACGCTCTGTCTCTCTCTCAAAAAAAAAAAAAAAAATATGATGGATGTCTTGAGGAAAAACACTTGTGTGACTGTTTGCATTGTGAGCTGTACTATCGGCTTTTTTTTTCATCAAATATCACTTTTGCCTGAAAGAGTGATTGATACTATGATTACCAGGCTTGAACACATGGCACATATTTTCTCAAAAATAAAGTGTCACTGCAACAAAACAATTCATATTCATCATTACAAATAATAAATTTAGAGCTTCTAAGAGAAAATCTGAATTTTTAGGATTTTTTGTTTTATTTTCTTAGAGAGAGAGGACAGGAGCAGGGGAGTAGCAGGAGAGAGAGAGAATCTTAAGTAGGCTCCACTCCCAGCACAGAACCCAAAATAGGGCTTGATTTCACGACCATGAAATCATGACCTGAGCTGAAATCAAGAGGTGGATGCTTAACTGACTCAGCCACCCAGGCACCCTAAAGATTTTATTTTTTAGTAGTCTCTACACCCAACTTGGTGCTCAAACTTCATTCCTGCCTCCCCCACCCCACCCTGCCCCGCCACTGAGGTCAAGACTCACATGCTCGACTGACTGATCCCACCAGGCACCCCGATAAAATCTGTTATTTGGCTTGAAACTGTATGTACTGAATTAAATTAAATTGGCTTGAAAGCTTCCCAATACCTAAAAAAATTTACTGATGAGATCAGTGGGGATAGTAAGAAATGTGATAGTTGTTACTGTGTTAACCTTTGAAAGATCTGCATAATTCGGCAACTAACATTTTCCGAATAACCAACCATGATGTTACAAAAGCATATTTGGGTAAAACATCCATTCAAGGGTAAGAAAGACCAGCAGGTTTTCATGAAACAGAACATGAAAAGTTTATTGATATGGTTTCAGATTCCATACCGCAACTAATTTTTTAAAAACTGCAGCTTATTGAAAGGTGCTTGGGTGGCTCTGTTGATTAAGCACCTGAAACTTGATTTCAGCTCAGGTCATGATCTCTCATGGTTTCATGGGTTCAAGTCCCATGTTGGGCCCCACACTGACAGCACAGAGCCTCCTTGGGATTTTCTCTACCTCTCCCACTCATGTGTATGCGCTCTCTCTCTCAAAATATATAAACATTTTAAAAAACCACTACTTATTGAGTTATGGTGTAGTATCAAAGAAGAATATGCTGTTTTAACAACAACAACAAGACTGCTGAAACACTCCTCTCTATTCCAATTACGTATCAGTGTGAGATCAGATATTTTTCATATACTTCAAATCAAAGAAAAAAATCACAACAAATTGGATGCAAAAGCAGATATGAGCATTTTGTTCCATAGTAGAGCATACATTAAAGAAATCTGTGGAATACTTCTACTCTATTCACTAATTATTTCAATGTGTTGGAAGAGCTACTTTCATAAAATGTTATCTATACTAACATGATAACTCTGTTACTGTTAGCTTTTAAGTAAATTAGTAAATATTTAAAAATCTGTCAGTTTTAATTTCTAGTATGATATAGATAAATCTAACCTTCATAAACAAAAGATTTTTTTTTTTTAGGATCCTCAATATTTTTAGAGAGTAAAACAGGGTCCTAAAACCAAAGCATTTGAAAACTGCTGATCTATCTAACATCAGATATGAAGATTACAGATACTGCTACAAAATCTTGAAAAGTACTAATGTCTCCCAATCTTATTTTGAGAAAAAAAACTATTCTTAAGAAAGAAGTCACTACTTTTTCTTCTTCTTTTTTTTTTAAATTTATTTCTTTGAAAGAGAGAAAGCGTGCATATGTGCAGAGCTGGAGGCAGTGAGACAGAGAGAGAGAGAGAGAGAGAGAGAGAGACAGACAGACAGACAGACAGACACAGAATCCCAAGCGGGCTCTGCACTGACAGCACAGAGCTCGATATGGGGCTCGATCTCAGGAACTGTGAGATCATGACTGGAGCTCAAACCAAGAGTTGGACACTCAACCAACTGAGCCACCGAAGCGCCCTGGAAGTCACTTCTTGCTTACTGTTGACATCACCACATATTTCTAATATGGAAAACAATTCTCACTTAAAGGTATAAATGTTAGAGATTAGGGTCAACTTTCCATGAAATAAGTAAAAAGAGTCTAATAACCTGTCAACTGCTGAAGCTCTTAACAGTAATCACTTATGGGACAAGGTAATAAAGGCTCTGTTAAGTTACAATTACAATCAGTATTTGCTTAAAATTATATGCAAGATATGGAAAGAGGAAAATGGAGAACAAAGATGACAACTTCACCCATACTCTCAGATAATCTAAAAATGTGGTATGGTAATAGGTGGAAAATACTGGCTCTGGGTAGGGTACGTACTTAAACTTTAAACGTAGCTATTGTTTTTATAATACAAATTATAGAAGGGAAGGCTTGAGAAAATCTTCTTGGCTAGCAGGGATACAGAGGTGGTAGAGTAAGAAAGTACTGAAGGAAACTCAGCTAAACAAAAGGTTGAGAAACACTGGTCTAATGAGATTACAAATTAAGTTCTTCCCAGTTTAAGTCTACCATGACTTAATCCCTCACATTTTATTGAGTCACCTATCGTACACTGAAGGAGTAAAAAATGTTGAATGCCTGGAAGGGAAGAAAGACGGGGAAGGTTTAAGAGTAAAGGTCAATACATTTTTTTTTTCAATAAAGATCCAGATAATAGACATTTTAAGCTTTTGAGCCATATACGTTATTTTAGCATATTCAAATCAAACTCATTATTACCTTGTGAGCTGTATGCCCACCCCTATACTGGTAAGTTCAGACTACACTGATGTCCCAGCAGGTGTTTCTGTGAAAAGTCAGAGACAGAACAAAGGCTTCTGGTTTAAGGATGGAACATTTAAAAAAATTGAAACTGAGTATAGTTTGTCTCCCAATTAGGGGCAATATAGGCAATGAAGTATAAAATTCTCCAATTATTAACAACTCAATTTCAAACTGAATAAAGTAATAAAGAAAAAGCTGAGTATGATAAATCATAATGAAAATCCACCAGTTTATCTACTAAACACAGCTCTGACAAAACTCCCAAACAATAGTCTTTTCTGCTAATGACTTTTTAGAAATAAAGTTTTCCAAGGTAGAAATTCTTCATATCTTATTACTTTTGTTGTACCATTCTGAATGTTCACATATTGGTGCTCATAACTTTTCAAAGTTTAAAGCTCCAAAGAATTTAGACCATTTCTTTAAAAATGAGAACATTGATTCAGTTAAGTTCTACCAGTGAAACACTTCACTCATGATTTTTTAACTGCTCTCATTTGTAATAAAAGTACTAGAGAATGTCACAGTGACTGAATATTGGCTTTCCAACAGCCAACACTGCTAACGTTCTAACATATATCACCAAATCGCCAAACCAAGAAAAGGTAACATCATGACAGAGATAACAGCTAGGTGAACCTAGGTCTCAGAGACCTGCCTCACTCAGAGTTAGCAATGATTATCTTTTGTTTTTCATAGGTTACAACTTTTTTAAAAGGTATGAAATTTTAAAATTTCAATTTCCATGTTCTTATCCAAATCAATAAACCCTTTTTTCCCCCAAATTCCCAAAAATTCCACTCCTTGAAAAAGGAATTTGCTTTTTATGTATTATACTTACAAATTTATAAAAGAATTCAACCTAAATTCTACTAAAAAAATAACTACATGAGGAATCTAGGATTTTCCAAAGAATTCCTTATGTTAATAACATTATTAATGTTGTTACCTGACTCATGTGGAAGGGAAAACAGAAGAGTATGAGGTCCAGTGTGCTTCTCTGTACAAGTACACTTGAGTCCTGCACGGAAGTACTTACTGCTTCTACCTGAAATAAAAGAGCCTTTAACATCTCTTGTCTGTTACATTGGGAAATATTTACTGTGCAAATGGAATGGTTCATTTTTTCCAATAACTAAAAGTTTGCTTCTCAGTTTCTTATCACTAATTAAATGTATTATATTATTTTGAATAGGTAAATATATTATGAGGGCTTAAAAAAAAATTAAGGCACACAAAAGAGTATACAGCAAAAAATTCTCTCCCATATCTATCTCCCAACCGACTTCTTTTCTACAATGCAACCAGTATTATTGGTGACTATTTTCTGAAATGTAAGTAAATAAAAACACACATGCATATATCCCAAACTTTGCTTTTCTCTTTTAACAATATATTTTGGAGATCTTTTCTTAACACTACATAAAGAGCTTCATTATTTTTTCATGGTCAAAGAAATACTCTATTTCATAGATGAATCCTAATTTTTTAATAGGCTCCTAATAATAGACACTAGTACTGTTGGTAAATATTTACTACTGTAAATAATGCTGCAATATATAATATACAGATATACATTATAGGATAAATCCCTTAAAGTAGAATCTCTGGGTCTTGGGGATATGCATTTGCAACATGAATAGAATGCTTCCCATTAAGGTTATGTATATTTATATTCTCACCAGCTATGTGTGACAATTTATGTTTTTTCATGTTTACTCAAGCCTTTTTTTTTTTTTTAATTTTTGCCAATCTGATGTATGACAATTGGTATCCTGGTGTAAATTTTTATTTCTATTATAAGTAATAGAGCATCTTTTCATATGTTTATTTGTATTTCTATTAGGTAAATTATCTGTTCAAATCCATTTTTCCACTTGATTGTTAACAGTTGCTTATTTATTTATAGTAGCTCCTTGAATAACAATGAAGTTAGTCCTTTGGCTGTGATATGTTACAAATAGTTTTTCAATTATGACATTTATTTTTTAAAGAAATAAAGTGACTTGTTTAAAATTTCCATTAACTCATTAAAAGGAAATGTTAACAATACATTTAAAAATCTGCATCAAAATGGTATAGTCATTTTATAAAACTCATTCATAAAAGAATTCAACCTAAATTCTATTAAAAAAATAACTACATGGGGAATCTAGGAATTATATCTTAATAAAGCTGTTATTTAAAAAAGTTAACATACCTTTACAATATGAACCATTTAGGAATCCTATTCCTAAATACTTTCCCAGGAAATAAAAACATATTTCTACACAAACAACTGTACGCAACTGTTTGTTTATTTTTTTTTTAATTTTTTTTTTCTACGTTTTTATTTATTTTTGCGACAGAGAGAGACAGAGCATGAACGGGGGAGGGGCAGAGAGAGAGGGAGACACAGAATCGGAAACAGGCTCCAGGCTCTGAGCCATCAGCCCAGAGCCTGACGCGGGGCTCGAACTCACGGACCGCAAGATCGTGACCTGGCCGAAGTCGGACGCTTAACCGACTGCGCCACCCAGGCGCCCCTGTACGCAACTGTTTATAGCAGCTTTATTCATTACTGCCCAAACCAGAAACAAATGTTAACTGGTGAATGAATAAACAAACTGTGGTACATTCATACAATACAATACTACACAGCGATGTAAAGGAACTAACTACTGATATATACAAACACATGGATGAATCTCAAATGTTATACAAAGTGAAAGAAACCAGACTTAATGGCTGATATTGTATGATTCCATCTATGTAATGTTCTAGAAAAAGCACAACTATAGAAACAGAAACCAGACCAGTGTTTGCAAGGGCCTGGGAACACAGGGTAAGAGAAGTAACCACAAAGGGGCACAGAAGAACTTTGTGGGGTGATATAAATGTTCTTTATCTTGATTAGTGTATTGATTACCTGACTGTAGGTATTTGTCAAAATTCATACAACTGTACACACAAGATGTTATTTTCAGTGTATGTTTATTACAGTTTAATAAATGTAACCAAAATCTGCATAAAAATCTCAGTCATTTCATAATCAGATGGGAGAAAAGTATGGGATGGTTAATCACAATTTTTAAAAAAACTTTTCAAAGTGCCTTTGAGGGTTTGTTGTTTACTCCTTGCTAGTTTTCAGAGATAGCACTACAGAGATAAAAGGTTTCCTTTTGTTCTTCATCTAGAAATTAAAAAGTTTAATCAATGTGATTTTTTTGGTACAGTTTTTCACCATCTACTTTGGTACTAGAGATCTTCTTGCAAAATTCCCATACAGAATCTAAAACCCATCTTTCCCATAATGAAAGCTATGATTGAAGAGAAGGTTCGCTTGGGTATAATTAATGTGGCTATATTAACAGTGGTCTGATCAGTTAGCAAGATGGTAATAAGGACCATTTATTTGCTTGAAATACAGATGGAGATAACATATAACCTACAATTCTTTTTCCATGAAAAGAAATTTTTGAAGATTTTAAAAAGAATAATTAGTGACTAATTTTGTCTTTAAGTTTCCTTGATGAAAAGTGTAAGTTCCGTGAAAATAGGAACTTCGTTTGTGGCACGATTCTCAATATCTGTCTGTAATAGTGTGCCTGGCTCTTGAGAAGTATGTTAAATGAGCAACCACATATAGACCTACCATTAGCTCAATATCACTGCCAATTATATAAAGTTGATCTTCCATGGAAAGCTTTCTGTTCAAATGGGCGAGAACGTATGTGATTCCTGGTAAACGCACAGCAGGACTGGTGAGAAGACTCCCCCAGAGGGCACTGTAGAACGCAGACTGGTCCACTGCAGCAGCAACCTTCTCCAGCAAAGTGTTTGTTCTGAGGTACAAAACAGAGTGGCTTAAGAAGAGAAGCATTTAGGGGGCACCTGGGTGGCTCAGCTGGTTAAGCATCGAACTCTTGACTTCAGCTCAGGTCATGATCTCATGGTTTGTGAGATCCAGTCCCATGCCGGGCTTTGCGCTGATAGTGCAGAGCTGCTTGGGATTCTTTCTCTCCCTCTCTCTCTCTCTCTGCTCCTCCCCAACTTGTGTTCTCTCCCTTTCTCCCAGAAATAAACATTAAAAAAAAGAGAGAAGCATTTAGTTTCACAATGTTAAAAATAAATTCTTCTTTTCTGGAATGTATGAAAGCATTCACAGTATAGTTTACATGCTGTGCCCTGGAGACAAATGTGATAGACTGGGAGAAGCACATACTTTAGAGGATTGGATTTAAGTCCTGGCTCCCCCATTTACTAGCTGTAAGTTGGAGAAATCAGTTAATCTTTCCTCAGTTTCCTGATCTGTAAAATGAAGACAATGACAACAAAAAGAACACCCCAAGTCCTATCTACATTAGTGGGTTCTTAAACACCATATACATTCATATTTATTTTTAATTTTTATTTATGTTTGATTTTTATTTATTTTTAATTTAATTTTATTTCATTTTATCTTATTTGAGAGAGAGAAAGAGAGAATCTTAAGCAGGCTCCATGCTTAGTACAGAGCCTGACATGGTGCTCAATCCCATGACCCTGGGTGGGATCATGACCTGAGCCGAAATCAAGAGTCAGATGCTCAGACTGAGCCACGCAGGCATCCCAGACCACCATATACATTTTAGTTAACAGTAATCCTGTAGCAGAAAATATTTTCTCTTGGATTTCTATGAAATTCTTAAAGGACACTTTCCAAATGTTTCCTTTTCTTTGAAATCATATTATGCAACTCACAATAACTTTGAGAGTGTCTTGGGGATTCTAGCAGGGGAATGTAGCTACTCATATATCCTTGACCAAAGAACAGTACTCCTCTATCAGGGAAGGTCATCCCTTTCAACTAAGCACACAGCTTTGGGAGGGGCACACATGGAGTGGTGAGGGAACAGGGAGACACCTGCTTAGCGAGCCAGGTCAGCTAAATCAACCCTGGCGATCAAATCAATGGGGTGACAGATATCACAGCCAGATTGCCCTCACATCTTATAATTTACAAAACTTTAATGAATTATACCTATAACAAAATCAAAGATATATCATTGCTTTATTAAGGACTGCATTCAAAAATTACTTATGATTAGTTTCAAATATAGAATAATGTAATACATAAAAACTTATTACACTGTAGTAGAGTCAGAATCAAAAGAATCTGATGATGTGTTCTACTGTTTACTTGCTCTGTGACTTAACCTAACACTGTACTCCCTTCTGGCCTTAATATATCTATAGATTAAAAGAACACATTTATCAATCCCTTTATTATACTTTGTGTTGAAAAGCTACTAAAACATAATGCTATGGTCTGAATGTCTCCTCAAAAGGTCATATTAAAACCGTATCCTCCCAAAATGAGGGCATCAGGAGAAATGGAGCCTTCGGGAGATGCGTAAGTCATGAGTTCTTATGAAAGAAATACCACAGAACTCTGTAGCCCCTTCCACTATGTGAGGACACCAGCTACGAACAGGGAGAGGGCCCTCACCAGAATATGACCATGCCGGTACTCAGATAATGACTTCTAGTCTTTAGAACTCGGACAAATAAATTTGCTGTTCATTAGCTACCCAATCTGTGGAATTTTGTTACAGTAGCTCAAACTGACTAAAACACATTAACAAGACAAAACACAGACTATAGTCCTAAAAATCATTATTCACTGTTATATTTTTAATTGCAACTAGCAAACTTAAGTGCTTCCCTTAGAATACAACAATTTAAAATTTAAAATAAAATGGACTTATACACTAAATGAAATAAAACATGTTTCTAAAACTGTAAGCAAGTAAGTAAAAAAGTTAACAAAAGAAAATGATAAATTTTGAGGACCAAAATTATATTTTCTCAAAGTAGCTCAGGAGCGTAATCTAGTATTTTCAGGGTTAGAGTCTGACTATATTACAGAAACATATAAACCACCATAAAATAGAGTAACTGGTGAGTGCGCTAGAATAAATTAAATTTAAGTCATTAAGTGTACTCATAAAATTAAGTTTGGCCTTTTTTATGTTTGCTACCTCAACTCATAATTTCCTTTTTGGTGAGAATATCAGTAACAAGCTATTAAAGATAGTCAACACCATCATGTGCTGTCTACAACTATAAACTTCCTAAGAAATAATAGGCTCCAAGATGCATTAATTCATTTTCTTTGAAAAATTAAAATATCAAGAGCATCATGTCAACAGCCAGTAAAACATCATTGTACTTGGTGTTAGGCTCTTTTCCATCACTAAGAATTTAAAAACTGTTGGCACATGGTTCAATTTCCCATTCTTTTATTAATTTAAATTCTTATATACTGTATTATTTTAAATTATGGGTCACAATTTTTCGAGCGACTTACATGTGCTAGGAACTGGATTGATTTCATTATTATAATAACAGAATGAAATAAGTGTTATGTGTGTTTTATAGATGAGGAAACATAAAAAACTTCAGACATGTTAAAAAAAACTTTCTTTTTAGCTAGGATTTGAACCCAGTCATCTATCTCCCAAGTCTGTGCTCTTAGCTATATTTTCAGTGCAATACACAAACTAGATATATTACAATAATTATTTTTTGCTACAGAAATCTTCACGTGATATATTCAAGGGTCTAGAATAATTAATTTTTGTGATGTTAAAACATTATTGATCCAAGGATACTTGGCGACAAATCCAGGCCTTTGATCACTTAGTGGCAACAACAGTAGCACCATTTCACCTCTCGTAGTACTCCGATCCTTCTTCTAAGCCAGGCAGAATACCAGTTAGCAATCCTTGTAGACCAGGCTTCAGTGTTTTACCCAAAGGCAGGTAATATATCTCATACAAACTTAGCAATGTTGGTTTCACAGACATGGCAGCATTTGCAAGAAGAGGAAATAATCCAGAACTGTTTAAAAACATAGAAATAAACGGGGGTAAGGAGAAGCACATTAACTACAAAATATTAATTCATATGCACATATGATGAGGGAGAGTGGGGCAAGCTGAGGGCAAAATACAGGCTGGCAGACCCTTTCCCCCAGGTAGAATATGTGTGATATTCCTTTAACACTCCTGGCTACCCAAGAACAAAGGAAAGGGTGCTTGCCATGGTGATGTGGGAAACTAAGGCTAATGAAACATTAAATCCCCTTATTGCCTACAGCCCATTGACAATTCCATGAAACAGGCAGTGTGACTTCCCTCTAGGAGCTCAGTTGCCTTTGCTTTGCTAGGGGGAAAAGAGAATCTTAGCTTAACATTAACCCAACCTCGAGGATCCTGTAAGCCTACTTTAACATATAAAAATCCCTCAGGAGCACCTGGGTGGCTCAGTTGGTTAAGTGTCCCACTTTGGCTCAGGTCATGATCTCATGGTTCATGAGATCGGGCCCCACGTCGGGCTCTATGCTGACAGCTCAGAGCCTGGAGCCTGCTTTGGATTCTGTGTCTCCTTCTCTTTCTGTTCCTCCCCTGCTCACTCTCTGTCTCTCTCTGTCTCTCTCTCTCTCTCTCTCTCTCTCAAAAAGAAATAAACATTAAAAAATTAAAAAAAAAAATTCCTTTGGAAACTTCCTTTATCTCAACTGCCCCAAGATATGTGCTCGCAATCATACCCCAAGCTTATGGCCTCCTGATATCCATCTGAAGGGTCTCATGACTGACATTTTATTAAATGGTAATAAATGGCATTTCCCTAGCAAAAGCTAGCCCCTCAAGGTCCTGGAGACCTTGCATCCAAAATACCTTCGAGACTTACTCTATCCCTGACTCCCCCCCCCAACCTGAAGGTATATAATCAGTTATCCATCATGACCCAGTGCAGCTCTTCCTGCCCATGGGTCCCGTCCCCATGCTTTAATAAAATCGTCTTTTTGCACCAAAGATGTCTTTAAGAATTCTTTCTTGGCTGTTGGCTCTGGACCACGCCACCATCACCCCAAAATTTCATCACCTACATATGTATATAAACCTTAATTTATATTTTGATGAAATAATAAGTTATACCGATTGGCTCAAAATGATATCCTGCATATTGATGACTTCTACTTCCATTAAACCCAGATTTCTCACCTAAGTTTCAGACTCAAAAGCCAGTGGCTAGCTAGCTAGCTATTTCACAGTCTTCAAATGTCACAATTTTAAAATATGGCATCACCATCTGTCTGGGTGACCAAAAAGCTATAAATTTAAAAGTGATCCTTTACCCTTTAAAAAAAAAAATCTTCTCTAACTTATAATCAATCACCAAGTTTTCTCTCCAAGTCACTCTTCTATTTTTTAAATACTGTAAATTATCTCCATCTCTACCACACTTTTTCTTAGAAGACACCACCATTATATACAACTCAGTCATCATGACTTACCAAGTACTGCTTCAGTATTGCCCTGAAGCAGCTGTCCTCAGTAAAACTTTTCATTGGCTTCCTGTTGCCTTTAGGATACAGTCTAGTTTAACACAGTTTTAACATTTTGCTACTCCATATCTCTGTACAGCTCACATAAACTCACCCATTTTACTCCTGCACCCTCTGCTCCAGCTATACTGAAGAATTCCTTTCAGGTTTGTTTTAAATCCTTCCATGCTCTTTTTAGCATCCAGGCCTTTCCACAAGCTGTTCTGACAGGTTCAATTACTGCTCCCTTACTTCTGTCCTTTTTGTTGACTCCTAGACTTTCAGGAATTAGCCTAAGCCATTCCCTGGAGGAGAATGTCTCTTAATTAGACTAGGTTAGGCTCCCTATTTTATATTCCCATAGTACCCAATACTTATTTATTCTAGTAAGTAATTCTGTTTTTATTAATTCTAATAAGTAATTCCGTAAATATCAGAAAGCAAGGTACCATGACTATCTTGCTGTTTCTGTATCCTAAGTCCCTAGCACCAAGTCCTCTTGCACTTAGTGACTGCTTAACAAATGAATTAAGAATCTCTTGCTCCTAGTTTGTACAGTAAATAGAGGTCATCAAGAGAGAACTCCCTGAGTTTCCCACATTCCTGCCTCCAATTTTAGGCAGTCTGATTTAAATTTATAGTTGAAGCCTCCTCAAAGCTACCTTCCTCCATAAACTGCAGCGCCCAATGCCGGCCTTTGCCAGAATCCTGCTTCATCCATTTTCCTTTTCACACTTCTAACTTCTTTCTCTTTTTTAAAATATTTTATTTTTTAAGTAATCTCTACACCCAACATGGCACTCAAACTGACAACCCAGAGATCAAGAGTTGCATACTATGAGCTAACCAGGTGCCCCCTTTCTGATAACTTCTATCTATCTTCTTCCACTTACATCTTTGCCTTTCAACACAATTGTGGTTATCTGTGAGTCTAAAAAGAGAATAAATTACAACAACAAAATCCCAAATCCTTTATCTTCACTGAATTCTGGCTTGAACCTATCTTCCCATTTCAATTAAAAAAAAAAAAAGTATGCATTTTCCTCTATTTATCACCTGTCATCTGATCTTTGATCAGGATACTTCTACCCCCTCTAATGAAACTATTCTCATTATCATCAGCAACGTCTATTAACTGCCAGATCCTATGGCCTATTTTCAGCCCTTTTACTATTTGCTTTGCCTGTAATATTTGATACTGTCACCCACAACTTTCTGTTGAAACTCTCTTCTCTTTTGGCTTCCACGTTAGCTATTTCCTGCCACATTTTCTATCTCTGACTCTTGTTCCCCTTCACTGACTAAATATTCACAGAATGGTCTCCCTTTTCCTTCCTTCTTATTTACAATGTACCTGGGTGATCTCATTATTCTCATGGCTTCAACTGCCACCTAAATGATCACCGCTCTAAAATCTCTCTCCAGCCTGAGGTCCAAATTTGTTTTACCAAAATTTTACATACTTTACTTTACATACACATTTAGGACTTTGTGGTACTCAAACTGCACATCTAGCCTTCTTAGTAACACGACCATGTACAGTATCATGTTTAAAAAAATAAGCCCAAAGAGGCAAGATGATTTTTTATCAAAATATAGTTTATACAAGTTTACAAAGTCTTTGTATGTAATTATGCTAAACCATAAACCTTGAGATTAAAGAAATTACTTAATGAAAAATAAAAAGTCAAACATTAATATAAACTTTAGTTTTTAAATTAGGTATGCTTTTAACAACTATAGAATAGCAATATAATTTTACTCCATAATGTGTATGTGAGAATGTCTGCCATATTTAGAAATGGTTTTCTAAAAGTGGTATTCTAGAGATAATTTACTATTTTTACGTAACATACCAGTGACAAAATCAGATATACGGTAATTTATTTTTTATTTTTTTTAATGTTTATTTTTGAGAGAAAGAGAGAGAGAGGGAGAAACACCAGAGCATAAACAGGGAAGAGGCAGAGAGAGAGGGAGACACAGATTTGTAGCAGGCTCCAGGCTCTCAGCTGTCAGCACAGACTCTGACGCAGGGCTCGAACCCACGGTCTGTGAGATAATGACCTGAGCTGAAGTCAGACACTCAACCAACTGAGTCACCCAGATGCTCCAGATATACTGCAATTTTGTAAAATAGCTATGTTTCTTAAGGTAAAATTTGTGTTATTTTAAAGTTGAAAAAGTAGCAGGCATGAATTATAAAAGAAAAATATTGCATTAAGGAAGGAAAATCCAGGGGCGCCTGGGTGGCTCAGTTGGTTAAGCATCCGACTTCAGCTCAGGTCATGATCTCACAGTCCGTGAGTTCGAGCCCTGCGTCGGGCTCTGTGCAACAGCTTGGAGCCTGGAGCCTACTTCAGATTCTGTGTCTCCCTCTCTCTCTGCCCCTCCCCTGCTCATGCTCTGTCTCTCTCTGTCTCAAAAATAAATAAAAACATTAAAAAAAATTAAAAATTTAAAAATTTAAAAAAAAAAGAAAAGAAAGGAAAATCTATCAGTTAATAGAGAATTACACACATTGATTCAGCAATTCTCAGCTTTTCTTTTTAAGCGCTTTCTCTTTGGAATGTAGTATTTATTACTATTAAAAACCTGTTACTGACTTTAGATGGTATTTTTAAGACATCCATGCAGAATTTAAAGATAAAACATATATGCACAGTAAAGCAAATCAGCAAAGCTAAAAGTCTGCATTAAAAAAAAAACTAGAGTGATAAACCCATGACAAGACTGACCAAAGTAAAAAAAAAAAAAAGAAATGAGGTCTGAGTTACCAATGTCAAGACTGAAAGAGGAAAACTAGATATATACATGCAAAAGAATGAAACTAGACCCCTATCCTATGCCATACACAAAAGTTAACTTGAATTAGGGACTTAAATATAAGGCCAGAAACTATAAAATTCTTAGAAGGAAACATAGGGGGAAAGCTCCTTGATATTGGTCTTAGAAATGATATTTTGGATATGAAACCTAAAGCACAAGCAAAAAAAAGCAAAAATAAACAACCAGGACTACATCAAATGAAAAAGCTACTGCACAGTAAAAGATGATCAATAAAACAAAAAGTCAATCCATCGAATGAGAGAAAATATTTGTAAACCACATATCTAATGAAGAATTAACATCCAAAATTAATATAAGGGACTCACATAACTGGATAGCAAAAACACCTCCAATAATCGAATTAAAAAATGGGCAAAGGACCCGAACATTTTTCTAAAGAAGATACTGGAATGGCCAATAGGCACATGAAAATGTGCTCAAGATCATTAATCATCAGGGAAAAAGAAGTCAAAACCACAATGGGGTACCATCTTACAAATGTTAGACTATTATCAAAAGACAAGAAATAACAAATGCTGGAGAAGAAGTGGAGAAAATAGAATCATTGTACACTGTGGGAGGGAATGTAAACTGGTACAGCAATTATGGACAATAATATGGAGGTCCTTCAAAAAATTGAAAATAGAACTACAATATGATCTGGAAATCCCACTTCTGGCTATATGTCTGAAGGGAATGAAATCAGGATCTTGAAGAGATATCTGCATTCCCATGTTCACTGCAGCATTATTTCCAATAGCAAGACATGGAAACTTGTGTCCACTGACAGATGAATGGATAAAGTGTCACACATGATTATGCACGTGCACACGCTCATGTACACACACATGCACATTCTCTCTCTCTCTCTCTGGAGTATAATTAATCATGGAAAAAAACAAATCTTGCCATTTGTGACAATATGGATGGATCTCTAGGGCATTATGCTAAGTGAAATAAGTCATACAGAGAAAGACAAATGCTGTATGGTCTCACTTAAATGTGGAATCTAAGAAAATCAAACTCATAAAAACAGAGAAGAGAATGGTGGTTGCCTAGCAGGTGGGGGGAGGAGAAATGAGTGAAGGTGGTCAAAGGTATAAGCTTCTAGTTATAAATAAGTTACAGGGATGTAATGTACAGATGGTGACTAGGGTTAACAATACTGTATTTGAAAGTCGCTAAAAGAGAATAGACCTTAAAAGTTCTTGTCATAAGAAAAAAAATCACAACTGAGGTTATGATGGGTGTGTTAACTAAACTTATGGTAATCATTTCACAGTATATACATATATCAAATAATATGTTGTATACCTTAAACTTAGTGTTGTAGTCAATTATATCTCAATAAGGTTAAGAAAAAATTTTACATCTATATGAAAAGAGAGAGAGAGAGAACGAACTAGTGACCTGGAAGCTAGGTAAGAGGAAAGTACCCTGAATGCAGCACAGACAAGATGTTTAAAAACAAGGAAGAGAGGATCAGAAATGGGAAAGTCAGAGTGAGAAGATCTAACACATGCTTACTCATAGTTCCAAAAAGGGGAGACAGAATAGATGGAATCAAGGCAATTTTAAGAGTTTCAGAATTGATAAAAGTCACTGATTCATAGATTTAAAAATCCCAATGAATCCCAACTGGGATAAATACAGATACCTCCCTCTAAATACATCACAGTAAAACCACTGAGTACTAATGATGAAGATGAAGAAAGTCTCTTATAGATAGGATAACTAGCCAAGTCTTCTCTGGGGATCTGGTATTTAATCAGTGATTTGGATTAGAGCATTACAGAGTGAGGGGAAAAAGAAAAAAATGAGGAACAATAAACAAAGAGACCTGTGTTACAGAATGGAGTAAATTGGGTAGAAAGTGGCAGGAGCTGGAGGTAATTGACAGGGGCAGGGCCAAAATATATAAAACTTTAGAAACATAGTAAGGGCTTTGATTTTGACTTTAAGTAACAGGAAGTCAATGGAGGTTTTTAGCAGGGGAATGACATCTATTTAACGTATTAAAAAGTTTACTCTGGTACTGTATGGAGAAAGGGTATAAAAGGGTAAGAACAAGATATTATGTGAATGTTAGAAGGCCAGTGACAAAGACCAAGCTAGAGATAAAGCTTACTTAGAATAGACGCTGCCAGTGAGGGTGGAAATAAGTAGATGTATTGGAACATCTATCAGAACAATAAGTAACAATTATTGAGTACTTCCTATATGCTGCACATTGTTCTAAACACTTTATATATATTTACATTTTTAATTCTATTAACAATCCTGTGAAACTGGTAATCTTATTCTCATTTTGCAAATGAGAATACACACAGAGAGATGAAGAAAATGATCCAAGATCACAGAGCTGGTTAGTGGTAAAGACAAACTATTTTGATTCCTCTGCTCCTGTGCTTCACCAATGAAACAGATCTCCTAGTGAGAGAATGTACATGGGAAGAAGAATATGGGCAAAGAAAACAAGTTATTAAGTGTAACCCTTGGATTTCAGGCTCATGTAAATGGATGGACAATGGTGCCATTTACCGAACTTCAGTGCACTGCAAAAGGCTGGGTTTATAGAAAATGAATTTAGTTTGGAAGAGGGTGGGCTTCAGCTGCTTTTAAAGAACCACAAAGATATGGCAAGTAATCCAGAAGTTTAAAGCAGAAGCCAACACTGGTGATCCCAAGTTGGGAGTCGGTACTTAAAAGATAAACCGTGGGTGTGAATATGCCCACCCAACAAAAGAATATAAAGTGAAAACATAAGACTAAGCAAACTTTAAGAAATTTTGTATGTCCAGGGATGCCTAAGTGGCTCAGTCAGGTGTCTGACCTTGATTTTGGCTCAGGTCATGATCTCATGGTTTGTGAATTTGAGCCTTGCATGGGGCTCTGTGCTATCACAGCACAGAATCTGCTTGGGATTCTCTCTCTCCCTATCTCTCTACCCCTCCCCACCTGCTCGCTCTCCTCTCAAAGTAAATAAAACTTAAAAAAAAAAATTCCATATGTTCATATCAAGATTGAGAAAGTAAACTGGAGAATGTAAACCAATAGAAAAAGGCTATTCCAGGTAAAGAATGGTCAACTACATTGAAAGCTGCTGAGAGATAAAGGTATCTTATTTTTTTCTCAGGGTAGTCCTTAAGTTTAAAAAGGCAGAAAGTACTGTAGTCTCAACAATTTTAAGTAAAAATCATAAATGACATAGAAAAAGAAAAAAATTTAACATTAAGGAATATCCTAAATTTTTCTGAAGCACTTAACTATCAAAATATTTGACATTGATACCTAAAAACTTCATTAAGGAGTTTTCAGTACTTTAGCTTTTACTGCACAAAGCATAACACAGTTAAAAATATATTTTATTTATACATAAAAAATTATTCTTACCTGTATAAAAAAAGATCTTTGGCAAGTCTCTTGGGTCCAATGATTTTAAAGATAATTTCATATGTTTCAAGTGCCTTTCGATGAACTCCACCTGGTAATGCTGGATGTAGGCATTGAGCTAGGCGTTTGCCTATAGTCAGCTTTTTGGGTACTACCTGGTACTTTGCATTATTTTGTAAAACCTTGAAGAAAACATTTTAATTCTGCTGAGAAAAACAAAAACCTTATATCTTTTATTTCCATTTCCTAGCACAGAATTTTCAAAAAATCCTTACAGGACTTCTTTACATTCTAAAAAGTTATAAAAGATGTCAAAGAACTCCTGTCTTAGTTACATCTATCAATATACACCATATTTAAAATTAAAACTGAGGATGCAAAAAAATTATTTTGTTAAAAAAAACCAAACCCACTCCACGTTAACAGAAATACCATTTTTATTAAAAAAATATCACAATATTTCGGGTGCCTGGGTGGCTCAGATGGTTGAGCAACCAACTTCGGCTCAGGTCATGATCCCACAGCTCGTCAGTTTGAAACCCGCGTGTGGCTCTGTGCTGACACCTTGGAGCCTGGAGCCTGCTTTGGATTCCGTGTCTCCCTCCCTCTCTGCCCCTAATCCACTCGCATTCTGTCTCTGTCTCTCTCAAAAATAAACAAACATTAAAAAAGAAAATTTAAAAAAAACACAGTATTTTGCCAACAAATTTATTCAGAAGAGAGGCAATGATTTTGATTTTTGCAAATCTTTAATGTCAATCTATTTTTGATACACTATTTCAAAGATATGAAGGAAACTGGACCTCAACATAAATATGTCGTTGAAAGAGGGAGAACCACTGCTTCGAGATATCATATGTCAGCAAGGAGTTCTAATGCTTACAAGAATCTACAAAAGATTATAACTACCCATTTGTTTTTACTAATTTCCCAGGTGGACCAATCACAACTGTGTTTATTCAAACATAACATTTATTTAGAGATAATGGTCAGGGTGGAATTTACAGAAGATCCTATTTTATAAACCACCCAAAGGAGATTAGTTATTTAAGTAACAAAAAAGAACTCATAAATTAATTCTTCAAAGTATTATAGTACAGTGCTGATAAAACATTACAGAATAAATGCACAATGAAAACAGGATAATATGCTAGAATTTGATTTAGAAGAAATATTAAAAAAAGTCCTTTATCTTACAAAATAAAGAACTGAAATTAAAATACATAAAATGATCTGTCAAAGGCAGTACAGTAGAAAATTCAGGACAAGATCTCCAGGTTTTTAACAAAAGTGAAGGCTCTGAGGTCCACTTAAATATAACATTTTCTTCATTTTTTTTTTTAAGTTTATTTATTTTGAGAAAGACAGAGAGAGTGCAAATAGGAGAGAGCACAGGAAGAGGGAGAATCTCAAGCAGGCTCCATACAGCCAATGTGGAGCCCATGTGGGGCTCAAACTCACGAGACCATGTGATCACGACCTGAGCTGAAATCAAGAGTTGGACGCTTAACCGACTGGGCTACCCCTGTGCCCCTACATAAAACATTTTCAAAAGTCTTCCCACTACAAGTTTTTAATTTAGTTTTAAAATAGATGCAATGAAGGCAAATAAAGTTAAATCTAGAAATGAAAAGCAAATTAAGGGCAAAACACTGGCAAGAACACAGCTATGAAAAACATTTTTCAACTAGCTGCTTCCGTGTGTCCAAAGTTTTAATCTCAATTTTAAACACAGTAACCAAGAGTCAGTATTTACATATTTTAAATTTATTTATTTTTAGTAATCTTCACACGCAACATGGGGCTTAAACTCAAGGCCCTGAAATGAAATATGTTTTTCCAACTGGGTCAGCCAGACACCCCAATATTCACATATATCTTAAGGAAAGGTATAATTACTTCTGCAGAAGGAAATTTAACGATCTATAACATAAAATGCTTTAATAAAAAAAACTGTGTTAATACGAAATAAAATTTTAAAAGAAAAGTAAAATATAGCATGATTTTTTTATAGCACCATTATCTAAAAGGATTTCTGAATTGGAAAACGTTCTTTTTAAAAGCAATTTTGAATTGAAAAAAATGTATAATGAGGTGAAAATGTAGTATATTAATAAATAACATTTTATATTAAAACATGTATTTAGACTATTTTCAACAAATTTATACTAAATACAATCCTTGCCTGTTCACAGCTTAAGTTTTCCCAATGACTTGCATATCCTCCTCTGTGTTATCTGGATACAATAAAATGTTTTCATAAATATTAAGTATAAAAACTACTTATGTACTTAATTAGGTCTATTAATTTCCACATTTAATAAATTGCTTTTAGGAGTGCCTGGCTGGCTCAGCTAGTGGAGCATGTGACTCTTGATCTGAGTGAGTTTGGGCCTCATGTTGGGTGTAGAGATTACTTAAAATCTTTAGGGGCGACTGGGTGCCTCAGTTGCTTGAGGGTCAGACTTCAGGTCATGATCTCGTGCTTACTGAGTTCAAGCCCCACGTCAGGCTCTGTACTGATAGCTTGGAGCCTGGCGCCTGCTTCAGATTCTGTGTCTCCTTCTCTCTCTGCCCCTCCCCTACTCTCTCTCAAAAGTAAATGTTAAAAAGTAATAATAAAATAAAATCTTTAAAAAATTAAAAAAAAGTAAACTGTTTTTAAATATAACTCCTAGTAAGTCTTCAGAAAGAGATTCTTCAGAAGGAGACTGGGTGGCTCAGTCAGTTAAGCGTCTGACTTCAGCTCAGGTCATGATCTCACACTTCATGATTTCAAGCCCTGCATAGGGCTCTGCTCCAAAAGCTCAGAGCCTGCCTTGGATTCTGTGTCTCCCTCTTTTTCTGCCCCTCCCCTGCTCATGCTCTGTCTCTCTCTCTCTCTTAAAAATAAACACAGAAAGAAAGAAAGAAAGAAAGAAAGAAAGAAAGAAAGAAAGAAAGAAAGAAAGAAAGAGACTCTTCAGAGCAAGAAAGAACCTAACTACCTTTAAGCATACTCATAATTTTGGATGCAATTTCTTGAGGATATTATAAAAAAAATCTGAGAATTTATCAAACCCATGTAACCCATGTTACAAGTTAACATGTCAAACAGAAGTTTGTGCATCTAATTTTAAGATAAATCCTTGGCACATTAAAAACGAAAGCTTTTCTGGAAGACATTAATTATCTATAGTATGTATGAGGTCAAGCAATAGTGTACTTGGAATGTATTTTAGGATAATTTCTTTCCTAATAATTGTATGTTAAGCTATTTGATGTTAAAAGTTACGGGGAGAGCTCTCATTTCTTATCATCTTCCCTACTGCATTTAATATTTAAAAACATTCCAATTCAGTAACAACTGCTAAAAAACAAAACAAAACAAAACAAAACAAAACTCCAAAAATTCCCCAAATCAAAACTATAAGTACGAGGTGAGCAAAGTTTGATCTAAGAAAACAAACAAAAAAAAGTGTAAAAATGTAAAGCTATGAATTGATCTGTAATGCCATCATAATAGTGGATTAAAACCAGACATGTTAAGAGGAAACATTCAAGGCCAACCCTCAAGGCCTAAGTGACTACTTATCACTTTCGTAAAAAAAAGTACTGAATATATCTAAGAATTGCCTGGATACAAAATTTTCCTTACTGCTACATAACATTTGTAAAGCACATTTCAAGTTACCACTTTCTACACCAGTTTCTAATTTTGTTGTCAGGAACTCCAGAACCATAACTTTGCTCAATTACAGAAGCTTGTTAGCCCTCAGAGTTATTAGCATGTTTGCTTCCTAGTCTCATGTTTTTAATGGTAATGTTGTTTTGACCTCAAAATATGCCTGGCTGTTCAGGCATGCAATTCGTGAAGTAAAATAGCAGTACCAAAAGTAATTCTAAGCTTTAGTTATGTTTTTTACAATTCTTTACTTCAAGCTTTAGAGAAGTCCAGTAAGTAGAAATTCAGATTTCTGAATTTCTGGACATACCTTATTAAGTTTTCCAAGTGCCGATATCAAATCTGCCCATTCACTGGAATATTCAAAATTCTTTAGTGCTTTGTCAATTGCGGCTACATAGTTTCTGTATTTGGAGTCACTCAGTAACTCCAGCTCTTCTGTGTTCATCCTCCCACAGCGTTCCACTAGAGACCAGTTCCAAAGTCATGTAAAATCATCACCTATAAAAAAGTTTGCAGAAGGAACCAAAGTTACAAAGTATTAAAATGAGTTCATATGCTCTTGCTATAAAACTATTGGCTAACTTAAAAATGTTTCTTGAGTGAGAAGTGGTCAAAACTGGTCAACTAGTACACAGAGTCATGAAGAATTCACGTGTTCCTTCCCACAAACTGGAAAATGGCTGTGAGAACAAAGGGATATAAAAGAATAGGAAATATTCTGGTACTTATTTCAGCTTAGAAATCATGTTATTTATCTCCTATTTTCTGATACAATATTTGTGATAGACATACTCTTTTGCCTTGTTTTGATACATAAATACATTAAGATTGGTTTGGATTTGATATATCAAGGACATGCAGTGGAAAAAAAAATGAAAAAAAAAAAAAAAAAAAAAAAAAAGAATGACTTGGAGGGGCACCTGGCTGGCACAGTTGAAGAGTATGTGATTCTTGATCTCGGGGTTTTGAGTTTGAGCCCCACGTTGGGTGTAGAGAGTCTTAAATAAAGCTTAAAAAAATATTTGGAGGTCATCTCATTTTATTAGACAATAAATGAGCATTTATAGTATAAAGGAACATCAACTATTCGGAATTTGACCTTACTTTTGATGAAACTTACAAATACACATGGTAATTTTTTTTTTTTAATTTTTTTTTTTCAACGTTTATTTATTTTTGGGACAGAGAGAGACAGAGCATGAACGGGGGAGGGGCAGAGAGAGAGGGAGACACAGAATCGGAAACAGGCTCCAGGCTCTGAGCCATCAGCCCAGAGCCTGACGCGGGGCTCGAACTCACGGACCGCGAGATCGTGACCTGGCTGAAGTCGGACGTTTAACCGACTGCGCCACCCAGGCGCCCCTACACATGGTAATTTAAAACATGTTCATACATTCTTTGATACTGATTTTAAAAATGTGGTTCCAAATCCTCTAGCCCCTTGGGCTGGATTTTGTGACTCAATTCTGACAAAAATAGCAAGGCAGAAGTGATAATGTGTCATGGCTAAAACTAGGTTATAAAAGAACTTTAGCTTTCTCCCTTATCGTCTCTAAACTAAGATCATTAGGTCTGGGGAAAGCCAGTTGCCACCTTGTGAGAACACTTACACGAGCCCTATGGGGAGGTTCCAGTGGTAAAGAACTGCAGCTTTCTGCCAACAGTCATGTGAGTGAGTCGTTTTGGAAGCAGATCTCCCATTTCCAAGCAAACCTTCATTTGACTGCAGTACCAACCAACATACTGACTGTAACTTCATGAGAGGTCCTGACACAGAGCTACATAACCAAAGTCTCTCAAATTCATGACTTATAATAATCTTGCTGATTTAGGCCCCTGACTTGGGGGGTAATTTGTTATATAGCACTAGATAACTAATAGAGCAGTAGTAAGGATTTAAATGAGGCTCAACTAAATTTGGCCCAATGTGGCCTCTCCTCCACTATTTTTGTTATCCTGTCAGACTTTTAACTAACTCTGTACCTTTCTTTAGAGCTGGATTTATGGATGTGGAGGAGGATCTAAGAATGGGACTCAGAGTATCTCAACATGATTAAATGAAAGGTAAAAACAGTCTTTCCAACAAATGGTTTTGGGGTAACTGGATATCCACATGTAAAATAATGAAGTTGACTCCTTCCTCATATCAACACAAAAATCAACTCAAAATGGATGATAGCTCTAAATGTAACAGTTATAAAAGTCTTAGAATAAAGTACAGGAGTAAGTTTTTGTGGCCTAGGGCTAGGCAGTCTTCTTAGAAATAACATAAAAACATCACAAGCAACAACAAAATAAATTGGACTTCACCTTTCTGCTTTAAAGGAATGGTCACAAAATGAAAAGAGAAGAGGACTTCCAGGGAAGATAGCAGAGTAGGATGACACTAAGCTCACCTTGTCCCATGGATACAGCCAGATGATAAACACATTAGTGTAAGTAACTAAAAAAAATGACCCAGAGACTGGAAGAACAAACTCTCCACAGCTAAATGTAAGGAAGAGGCCATATCAAAGAGAGTAGGAGGGTGGTGACAGATTAGGAGCTAAATAGACCCAAGGGACTTTCCACAGGAGGGAGGGAGGAACACCCCAGGCACAAGAGAGGAGAGAAACAAACTTTCACACCAGGGAGACTGCACAGGGAAGATGAATCCCCAAATATTTGGCTTTCAAAACCAGAGGGGTCAAATTTTGTGAGTTCTTACAATCGCAGGCAGGACTTAAAAACCTGGAACTTTAGGGGGCACCTGGGTGGGTCAGTCGGTTAAGCGACTGACTTAGGCTCAGGTCATGATCTCAGTTTGAGTTTGAGCCCCACCTTGGGCTCTGTACTGACACTCAGAGCCTGAAGCCTGCTTTGAATTCTGTGTCTCCCTCTCTCTCTGCCCCTCCCCAACTTGTGCTCTATCTAAAATAAATAAATGTAAAACACACACACACACACACACACACACACACACACACACACACCTGGAACTTTAAAAATCAGGTTTATGAGAGAGCAAGGAGGGCGAGAAGAAACTGAGTCCCAGCCTTAAAGAGACAACACAACAAATAGCTCCACCCAAGATACAGCAAAGCAGCAGCAATCTGTCAAAAGCCTGGGGTATCCAGGAGGGAGATTTGCTTACTAATCTCAGAGCATGTGCCACAGGGGCAGGGATCTTTGGGAGACTTCTCCAGGAACAAATGAGCTTTCTCTCCCTCACTCCGCAGCATAAACACATGGACACCTGCAGCAACCAGCCAGGGCACCAACGCTTGCTACCTAACTTGTTCATAGTGCCCCCCCCCCCACTTGGTCTCTTGCAAACATGCCCCAAACAGCCAGAACTCTACTCGAGATCATCACCCATAGCAGACCTGGACAAACCTTGCTAACACTACCAGACCTGCCCCCATACACTTCTGTATATCAGCCTCTTCCAACCCACGTGCCTTAGTCCCCAGCAGCTGCAGGAACCCTCCTGTGGCTGACAACCTTGCTGGCACCAGATGCCCTGTCCTCACATTCTCCTACACCTCTGTGCTACTACATCTCTGGCAAATGTTCAAGTTAAGTTCAAGGTGGCCCCAGGCTGGCCGATTAGCAACACAAGGACCAAATCCTGCCCATAAGAAGCAAAGAGAGCCATTGTAGACAAATGGACAGAAGGCAAAAGCTGCTCAGCTACAACAGCAGGGCACAGACAACGCACATAGGAGATACCCCTGAAGTGCCAGGTACTGGTCAGCAGGGGACAAAGCACTATAGGGCACTACATGCCCTCTTAATAGGCCACTACTTTCCAGAGCAGGAGATGTAGCTGACTTTCCAAACATATGGAAACAGACACAGTTAAACAAATGGAAGAGACAGAGAATATATCCCAAATGAAACAGGACAAAAATCACAGTGAGAGCTAAACAATACAGAAATAAGTAATACAACTGATAAAGAATTTAAAGTAATGGTCATAGAGATACTCACTGGACTTTTAAGAAAAGAGTGAAGGACCTCAGTGAGACTCTTAACAAAGAGAGAACATAACCAATTAATGATGAAGAACTGAATTACTGAAATTAAAAATACACTAGATAGAGGGTGCCTGGGTGGCTCAGCTGGTTAAGCATCTGACTCTTGATTTCAACTCAGGTCATGATCTCACGGTCGTGTGATGGAGCCCCATGTCAGGTTCTGCACTGACAGCATGGAGCCTGCTTGGGATTCTCTCTCTCCCTCTCCTCCTGCCCCTCCCCCACTCATGCTGGCTCTGTCTCTCTTAAAATAAATAAGTAAACTAAAAAATTTTAACAATACACTAGGTGGAATAAATAGTAGACTAGAGGAAGCAGAAGAACGGATTAGTGATCTAGAGGACAGAGTAATGGAAAGCACTCAAGTTGAGCAAGAAAGAAGAAAAGACATAACAAAAAATGAAAATAGGCTTAGGTAAATTTAGCCATATCATCAACTGTAATAACATTTGCATTATAAGGATCCCAGAAGGAGGAGAGACAGAAAAGGGGACAGAAACCATATTTGAAGAAATAAGAGCTGAAAACTTCCTGAATCTGGGGAAGGAAACAGAAATCGAGATCCAGAGGCACAGAGAACCTCTGACAAATCAACTCAAGGAGGTCCACACCAAGAATTAAATACACACACAGTAATTAAAATGGCAAAAAGTAGTGATAAAGAAGGAATTTTAAAAGCAGCAAGAGAAAACAGTTACATACAAGGGAAACCCCATAAGGCTACCACCGGATTTTTCAGCAGAAATTTTGCAGACCAGAAGGTGATGAGCATGACATACTCAAAGTGTTGAAAGAAGAAAACTGCAGCCAGGAATACTCTAGCAAGGCCATAATTTAGAATAGAAAGAGGGATGAAGAGTTTCCCAAACAGAAGTTAAAGGAATTCATAACCACTAAACCAGTCCTGTAAGAAATATTACAGGGGACACTTTGAGTGGAAAGGAAAGACCATAAGAGGGAATAAGTAGGAAAGAAAAAAGCAGTAAAAATAAGTATGTCAACAAAAATCAGTCAAGGGATTCACAAAATAAAAGCATATAAAGTAAGATGCCATTATACCTAAAATATGAGGGGGAGAGGAATAAAGAATGGGTTTAAACTTAAGCCATCATCAATATAGACTGCTATATGTATAAGATGTTATATACAAACCTAATGGTAACCACAAAGCAAAAATTTGTAATAAATATGCAAAAAATAAAGAGAAAGGAATCCAAGTATATCAGAGTGAGCCAACAAACCATCAGATAAGAGAGCAATAGGAAGAAACAGAGAAGAACTACAAAAAAAAGTATGAAACAAGTAACAGAAGAGCAATAAGTACTTTTCTATCATTAATTACTTTGAATGTAAATAGACTAAATGCTCCAATAAAAGGATGACAGAATGGATAAAAAAGCAAGAACCATTTATAGACTGGCTACAAGAGATTCATTTCAGACCTAAAGACACATGCAGATTGAAAGTGACAGAATGGAAAAGCACTTATCATGCAAATGGAAACAAAAAGCAAGTAGAAATACTTACATCAAGCAAAATATCCTTTAAAGTTTTTATTTTTATTTATTTTGAAAAAGAGTGTGTGTATGAGCAGGGGAAGGGCAGAGAGAAGGGGAGAATCCGAAGCAGGCTCTGTACTGTCAGTGTGGAGCCTGATGTGGGGACTCGAACTCACATGAGATCATGGCCTGAGCTGAAACCAAGAGTTGAATACTTAAACAACTCAGTCACCCATGTACCCCTGGACAAAACAGCCTTTAAGCAAAGACTGTAATAAGAGACAAAGAGAAGGAAGCATTAATTACATACATTAATAAAAGGAAAAATCCAACAAGAAAATATAACAATTACAAATATTATGCACCCAACATGAAAGCACCCAAATACATAAAGCAGGGAACTTTAACACCCCAATTACATCAATGGATAGATCACCCAAAAACAAAATAAACATGAAAACAGTGGTTTCAAAAGACACACTGGAGAAGATGGGTCTAATGGATATATTCAGAACATTCCACCCTAAAACACCAGAATACACATTCTTTTCAAGTATACATGGAACATTCTCCAAAAGAGATCACATATTAGGGCACAAAACAAGTCTCAATAAATTCAAAAACACTGATGTTATACCATGCATCCTTTCTGAGAGGAATGCTATTAAACTAGAAATCAATTCACAAGAAAAAACCTGGAAAGAACACAAACACATGGAGGTTAAATAACATGTTACTAAAAAATGAATGGAAAAAAAAATGAATGGAACAACCAAGAAATCAAAGAGAAAAATAAACAAAATACATGGAGACAAATGAAAATGAAAACACAACAGTCCAAAATCTTTGGGAAGCAACAAAAGTAGTTCTAGGAGGAAGTTTATAGCAATACAGATTTACCTGAAGAAATAATAAAAATCTCAAACAACCTAAACTTTCACCTAAAGGAGCCAGAAAAAGAAGAAAACCAAAACCCAAAACCAGTAGAAGAAAACAAACATTAGAACAGAAAAGAAATAAAAACTAAAAAACAAACAAACAAACAATAGAACAGATCAATGAGGGGCGCCTGGTTGGCTCAGTCGTTAAGCATCCGACTTCCACTCAGGTCATGATCTCACAGTTTGTGAGTTTGAGCCCCGTGTCAGGCGCTGCGCTGACAGCTCAGAGCCTGGAGCCTGCTTCAGATTCTGTGTCTCATTCTCTCTCTGTCCCTCCCCCACTTGTGCTCTGTCTCTGTCTCTCAAAAATAAATTTAAAAAGAAAAAAAATTAAAAAAAAAAAAAAAGAAAGAACAGATCAGTGAAACCAGGAGCTGGTTTTTGAAAAGATCGATGAAATCAACAAAACTTTAGCTAGACTCATTTAAAAAAAAAAAAAAAAAGAATTCAAACAAAATCAGAAATGAAAGAGAAGTAACAATTGACACTATAGAATTACAAGGGATTATTGGAGATATTATAGCTTCACAAGTGAATTCTACCAAACATTTGGAAAAAGAGTTAAGTACCTATTCTTCTCAAACTATTCCAAAAAAATAAAGAAAAGCATCCAATTCATTCTATTAGGCCAGCATTATCCTGATGCCAAAACCAGATAAAGACACTACAAAAAAAGAGAATTACAGGTCAGTATCTCTGATGAACACAGATGCAAAAATTATCAACAAAATATTCACAAATTGAATCCAATAATATACTTAAAAAGTTATTAACCATGATCAAGTGAAATTTATTGCAGGGATGCATGGGTGGCTCAATATTTGCATGGGTGGTTTATATCACATTAACGAGAGGAAGGAAAAACATCATAGATCATCAAAATAGATGCAGAAAAAGCATCTGACAAAGTACATCAATTCATGATAAGAATTCTCATGAAAGTAGATTTAGAGAACATACCTCAACAAAATAAAGGCCATATATGAAAAACCCACAGCTAATATTATATTCAATGGTGGAAAGGTGAAAGCTTTTCCTCTAAGATCAAGAACAAGACAGGGATGTCCACTCTCACTACTTTTATTCAACACAGTACTGGAAGTCCTAGCTGTAGCAATCAGACAACAAATAAAAGGCATCTGATAAGGAAGGAGTAAAACTTTCACTACTTACATGATGACATGATACTATATATAGAAAACCTTAAGGACTCCACCAAAAAACTATCAGAACTGATAAGTGAAATCAGTAAAGCACAGAATACACAACATACAGAAACCTGTTGTATTTCTCTACACTAATAATGAGATAGCAGAAAGAGAAATTAAGGCTACAATCTCACTTCTATTTGCACCAAAAAGAATAAAATATATTGGAATAAATTTAACCAAGGAGGTAAAAGACTGGTACTCTGAAAACTGTAAAACACTAACGAAAGAAATTGAAGATGACACAAATGGAAAGATATTCCATGCTCATGGATGGAAGATCCAATATTATTAAGAGATCCATACTCCCCAAAGCAATCTAGATGTAAAGATTTAATGCAAATCCCTATCAAAATACCAACAGCATTTTTCACTGATCTAGAAAAAAGTCCTAAAATTTATATATAGAGCCACAAAGGACCCTGAATAGCCAAAGCAATCCTGAAAGAACAAAGCTGGAAGTTATCACAATCTAAGATTTCAAGATATATCACAAAGCTGTAGAAAACAAAACAGTATGGTACTGGCACAAAAACAGACACATAAATCAGTAAAACAGAATACAGAGCTCAAATAAACCCATGCTTATATGGTCAATTAATCTATAATAAACGAGGCAATAATATACAATAGAGAAAAGACAGTCTTCAATGAATGGTGCTGGAAAAACTAAACAGCAGCATGCAAAAGAATCAAACTGGACCATTTTCTTACATAATACACAAAAAGAAATTCAAAAGGGAATAAAGATCTAAATGTGAGACCTGAAACCATAAACTCCTGGAAGAAACCAAAAGTAGTAATTTGACAACAGCCATAGTAACAATTTTCTAGATATGTCTCCTGTGGCAAGAGAAACAAAACCAAAATTAAACTATTGGGACCATACCAAAACAAAAAGCTTTCGCTCAGTGAACAAAACCACCAATGAAACAAACAGGTAACCTACTGAATAGAAGAAAATATTTGTAAATGATATATGCCATAAGGGTTTCATTTTCAAAATACATAAAGAACTTATAAAACTGAATACCAAAAAAATCCAATTAAAAGATGGGCAGAGGACCTGAATAGATGTTTTCCAAAGAAGACCTACAAATGGCCAAGAGACCCATGAAAAAGATGCTCAACACTAATAATCTTCAGGGAAATCCAAAGATAAACCACAATGAGATCTCACCTTATACCTATCAGAATAGCTAGAATCAAAAAAACAAAAAATAACAAGTTGTTAGCAAGGATGTGGAGAATAAGAGACCCCAGTGCACCGCTGGTGGGAATGCAAATTGGTGTAGCCACTGCAGAAGACAGTATGGAGGTTCCTCAAAAAATTAAAAATAGAATTACCATATGATCCACTAGTGGGAATTTACTCAAATAAAATGAAAAGACATATGCACTCCTATGTTTATTTATTTAGTATTATTTATAATAGCCAAGACATGGAAGCAACCCAAGTGTCCACTGATAGATGAATGGATAAAAAAGATGTGGTATCTGTAGACACAATGGAATATTACTGCGCCATAAAAAATGAGATAGTGCCATTTGCAAAGTCAGACAGAGAAAGACAAATATCATGATTTCACTCATGTGGAATTTAAGAAACAAATGAACAAAGAGAAAAATAGATTAAAAAAAACAACCCAAACTCTTAAATACGGAGAACAAACAGTAGTTGCAATAAGGGAGGTCAGATGGAGTATGTATGAAATAAATAAGGGGATTAAGACTACACTTATCTTGATAAGCACTGAGTAAAGTACAGAACTGTTGAATTATTACTGTACACCTGAAACTAATATAACACTGTATCTTAACTATACTTCAATAAATAAAAATGACTGTAAAGATGGTCATACAACTCTGTACTGAAAACTGCTAAATCATACACTTTAAATAGGTGAATTGTATGGTAGGCGAATTTTATCTCAATGAAGGTAAGTATGTATATATGTGTGCATACCAGTACATCTACATTTTTATATAATGGGGCCTTAGGGACCTGTGAATTACCTCAAATTACATGCAAAATTTACCTCTTATATTTTATTGGGGAGAGAGTCTACTGCTTTTATAACATTCTCAAAAATGGTTTTTAACAAAATCCTCAAAAAGGTTACGAGTCCCTACTCTAGAGAATATAACCTATATTAATAATACCTGTTGGCACTGAAAAAAGGGTAAGAATCTATGAATTTATTAAATCAAAAAAAATTTTTGGTTAAGGTTGTGACAGAATGATACAAACTACCCAGTTCTCTACCTTAATTCTTTTATCCATAAAAATAAAAACAGACAAATCCTCAAATCCTATTTTTACAGACAATAATTATCTTAAACACTTGACTTACTTCAGTACACAAAGTGCCAAGCACTATGTCTAGGTGCAGAATAAAGAGAATAACCCTGACCTAATGCATGATACTTTCACTCCCAATTGGAAGGGGCAGGCCCTTGTGGTTTAAAATAATGTCTGGGGCGCCTGGGTGGCTCAGTCGGTTAGGCGTCCGACTTCGGCTCAGGTCATGATCTCGTGGTCTGTGGGTTCGAGCCCTGCGTCGGGCTCTGTGCTGACAGCTCAGAGCCTGGAGCCTGTTTCAGATTCGGTGTCTCCCTCTTTCTCTGACCCTCCCCTGTTCACGCTCTGTCTCTGTCTCAAAAATAAATAAATGTTAAAAAAAAAAATTTAAATAATGTAAAATTTATGCAGGAAAAAAACTTACATTGTTATTATATCTTTATACCCTGGACTTTAACAGCAACAAAACAAAGCAGTATTTTGAAGTACTGCGAGAAATCCAAAATGAACTTAAATGAACCAAAACTAATCTTAACTGTCTTCCCTTTCAACATTGATTTTGTTTCACAGATTCAATACACAATTCCCCTAATTGGGAAGAAGTCTTTGAAAGCAGGAACTCTATTTCCTACTTATTTGTATGTGGCACAGCACATAACTTGGAACAGATAGTTAAGCTCAAGTTGGATTCATACACAGTGATGTAAGTATAATAGTTGAGACTGGGAATGAATTAACAATTCTGCAAGCTGTTTTATCATTAATCTATGGTTAATAAAAATCTTTTAAACTAGATTTAACCATAAACACACACAGCAATGTGTGCTTCAGGGACAAAAGACAATCTTTTTTTAAAGATTTAAAGTCTATTTTGTCTGATATAAGTATTGCTACCCTGGTTTTTTTCACTTCCACTTGCACAGTATATGTTTTCTGCAATCCGTCATTTTTAGTCTGTGTCTTTAGGTCTGAGGTGGTAGTTTTTCCCTGTTTTGTAGTTTTTCCCTGTTCTTTTCTTCTCTTGCTCTCTTCCCTGTTGTTTGATGGCTTTCTTTAGTGTTATACTGGGATTCCTTTCTCTTTTTTGTGTATCTACTGTAGGTTTTGATTTGTGGTTATTATTAGATTCATATATGTCATCTTATATATAAGCAGTCTCCATTAAATTGATGGTTGCTTAAGTTTGAACACATTCTAAAAGCACTAAATTTTTACTTCTTTGTCCACATTTATGTATATGTCATATTTAACATCTTTTCATTTTGTGTATACCTTGGCTGATTTTTCTACTTTGGTGTTTTCACCTCATACTGGCTTTATAAATGATTAATTTACTACATTTACTACATGTTTGCTTTTACCTGTGAATTTTTTTCCTCTCATAATTTTCTAATAGTTATGGTCTTTCCGTTCGAGTTAAAGAATTCCCTTTAACATTTTCTGGTAAGACTGACTTAGTGGTAATAAATTTCTTTAACTTTTCTCTGGGAAATCCCTTACCTTTCCTTCTATTCCAAACAATAACCTTACTGAGTATTCTTAGTTGTACATTTTCTCCTTTCAGAACTTTAAACATATCATGCCACTCCCTTCTGGCCTTCAAAGGTTCTGCCAAAAAATCAGCTAATAGCCTTATGGGGTTTCCCTTGTTTGTAACTGCTTTCTCTTGCTCCTTTAAAAATTTTCTACTTATCTTTACTTTTTGTCATTTTAATTATGTGTTTTGGTGGGGACCTCCTCGGATTAATCTTAAGGGCTCTCTGCGTTTCTGGATCTGCATGTCTGTTTCCCTCCTTAGATTAGGAAAGTTTTTAGCTATTTGTTCTTCTGATAGGTTTTCTGCTCCCTTCTCTCTTAAATAAAGCAAATGTTAGCAGACAAAAAAGAAGAAATTGACAGTAATAGTAGCGGACTTTAACACCCTACTTACATCAATGGCACGATCATCCACAGAATATCAACAAGGAAACAGTGGCTTTGAATGACACATTAGACCAGATAGTCCCAATGTATACAGAACATTCTGTCCAAAAAGAGCACTATACAAACTCTTTTCAAGTGCACATCAAACATTCTCCAGGATACATCACGTTAGGCCACGTCTCAATAACAACAAGTCTCAATAATTTTAAAAGACTCAAATCATACCAACCATCTTTTCTGACCACAATGGTATGAAACTAGAAGTCAATTACAAGAAAAAATCTGGAAACCACATGAATATATCGATGCTAAACAACATGATACTAAACAATGATTGGGTCGACCAAGAAATCTATGAGAAAATAAAAAAATACATGGGGACAAATGAACATGAAAACACAACAGTCCAAAATCTCTGGGATGCAGCAAAAGGCAGCAGTTCTACGAGGGAAGGTTATGTGACCATAATAATTATTACCATACAGAAAAAATCAAATGAGCATATGCATCAGTTAGTACTGTGTCTGGCACATATTAACCTTTCTCACTTGTTTCTGGTAACTAACTTCTCTCCTAGAACTCAAAAGCCACTCTGTGTGTGTGTGTGTGTGTGTGTGTGTGTGTGTGTGACAACAGGCTGTTTTCTCCCTAAACTCTGCCTGCAAGCTTATGAGTAGTCTCTATCAAAATCTCTTCATTTCAAGCATCTAAGTAAATCCTGCTTCCTTCTAGGAACCTAATTAATACTCCTTCTATCTTCTGACAACTCCCAAATTTCTATCTCTTGCCAGATCTCTTCCTTGAACTCCCAGCATATTAACTGTAATCAGAGTAATGATGTAATTGTGAAGCAATATTACCTCAATTGGCATATTCTGCAGACATACTTTTTTTTTATTCAGTATAAAAAAACTAACCAGTAATGACCAGCTAAGTTTGTGGAGCTTAGAACTCTTTAATGTGTTTGCAGCTAAAAAAAAGTTCAGTCAGGTAAGAAATTTGATTTTTTCTTTTTTATTTTGCTAAAAGTTGTCTAAACACTTAAATATAACTAAAAAGAGTTCATACAGTATAGATACCTATAACACTAGGTAGAACATGAAAAACAAAATCTTACGCAAACAGCTGAGAAATGAGACAGGACATTTTGTAGAAGTTTCATCAGCAGGGAGTTATGGTATTTTTGTGTGAAAAGATTGCCAGATCCCAGGACTAGAAATTAGGTTCTGCTTCTTCAATTATTTTTAATGAAAATAAAATCACTTATGGCATATCAGAAGAAGTCTAGGGATGTATCACTTTTGAATTTTTAATCCAATATATGATAAATGCAAATTCCAGCTCTCAAGTATTTTTTTTCCATATTTTACTTCAAAGTGGCTTAGATCAGTACTTTCCAAAGTTCTTTTCAAAGAACCAGTTTTACCCTAATCCACTGGTGACTGATATAAATCATGTACATAGTTGTTGTAGGAATATAAAATTGCTATAAAAATGTCTAAATGCTTACTTTCATCTGTGCTTATTTCAAGTTTTCTTAACAAAGAATTTGTGAATGGCTCACAAATCACACTTTGAACACCAATGACTTAGATCATAATGCGAATACATCTTTTCTCATATTGGATCAAGGAAACTTTATACACTGCCTCTTCTTCAGAAATGTAGTTTCACTTCATAAGAAATGCATATATTTAACAACAAAACAGTGTTTTGTAGAACCTGCCAGCCCACAAAAAGATAGGCAATAGGCGGCAGAGTCTCCAAGCACAGGAATTAAAGTCAAGACAGCTGAGAATCCAAATCCTACTTAACACTTAGCTGTATGACCTTGGGCAAAACGCCAAACTTCAGTTTCCTCATTTATAAACCAAGATGATAATACCCAACTCAATGGTTGCCAAGATCAGATAAAGAACATATTAAACTTATCAGAGTGCCTGGCACATAGAAAATGCTCTAAAAACTTATTGCTACCATTATCACCAATAAAAATAAAAAATTACTAGGAAGCAAGTATGCAAATTATAAAGACTAGTAAATTGTAATTAAGAGCCAGATATGGCTCTGAACTTATTGGTAGTAAAATGGAAAACTGAAGACTCTGACTAAATTATATCCAGTTGTCTCATGAATGCAAATTAAAATGTGTCACTGCCAGGGTGCCGGGGTAGCTCAGTTGGTTAAGCATCAGACTCTTGATTTCAGCTCAGGTCATGATCTCAAGGTATTGGGTTTGAACTCTGTTATCAGCAGGGAACCCACTTCAGATCCTCTGTCCTCCTCTCTCCCTGCATCTCCCCTGCTTACACTCTCTCAAAAATAAATACTTTAAAAAAAGTGTCATTGCCAAATGTGTGGAATTTTTTTTTACTATTTTTATTGAACTGCACATATTTAACATACCTTCTAAGTTCTGACTAATGTACACACCCATAAAACCATCACCACAACCAAGATTTCTCACCAGAGAAATGTTCTCTAACATAGATAACATTTATATCACCCTAAACAAGAAACCTACCAATTCTACCACCTCTATCAAATGAGGTGGTTTTTTGTTTGTTTGAAATTAAAAACAAAAACCAAAAAACAAAGCCCAAAACCTATTCCCGGTAGTACAATAACTATTTAATATAACTAGGAAACTTGAAAAAGTAAAAATCACTAAACAAAAATAAAAATTGTGGTTTGTTCTTAAAGTGATACAGGTAAAGACAGAATGGCATTTATAATTTTTCTTTCAATATGGAATTGCTGAATCACTATATTGTACACCTGTAACTAATATAACACTGAAAAAATAAAGTTACACTTAATAAAATTTCTTTTTTCTTTCAGGAGCTGCTAACAAGTAGGTTTTTGACCTTAATCTGTAATCGTATCACCTGACAATTCAGCTATTCTTTCAAACTTACAACACATATAAACTGGACCTGAATTGTCATAAAGCATGATTTAGTGCAGTGTTTTTGTCTCATTCAAATGTAAAAATGAAACAAAATAGCTGTTTAAAAAAGAAGGCATAGAATCTCTAGGCAAATTAAAGCTTATGAAAATTATCAGGGAAGTATATATATTTATATTTTCACACATTACAGGGTGATAAGGCTGTATTCAAGAAACAAAACATTCCAACAGACCATCTGAATCTTAAAAAATTTTGTTTAAATCGTTATAAAAAATGAGTAGACCTAATTTCACAAAATAACCACACAAGGATACTTTGGCTGATTTGCTTATTACTAGCTGAGCTCCTGGCTTCCCCCTCTCCTTTGCCATGAAAAGTTTGGGGGAGGGCTGAAGAGACAAAGAACTATTCAGTATTAGCCAATTCTACAGATATATCTGGGGATTGTCCAAGAGTTTTATCACATTCCAGGTACGTAAATGAATACATTCTGAAAGCGCCATGTAATTCAGGGGGAAAAACTTTACTTGTTGATTATGAATGAAAAAGTACTTTAAAAACTGCTATATAGGTATATAGTAGACATTCTTTCCAAACTGTTTTGCCTAAATTAAAAATTATTCGGTAACTATTACAATCTAACAAATAAGACAATTATTAACAAATTTATCTCATTTTGGTCAAAAGTTCTGGGTTTCAATACTGACACACTAATACTCTTTAGTGAATAGTTTATTTAATCAACTCATAAAGCTAGTTATTCCAGAAAATTGGAAACTTCCTGGGAGGAAGAAAACAACTACCAGGTATTTCACTAATCGGTTTAAGTACCCACAAGAACCCTAATGATCTGTATGTCCCCTCATCTGACCCAATCTCAAACCTTCAAATGGTACACACTCTAAGAAACTCCAAATATGTGATCAACAGATCTTCAGCTTTTCTCTGCATGTCTGGCTGCCTTCTGGTCCTAACTACCTTCTCAGGATAAGACCTCCTCTGATGCAGCAGAGGTAGGAACACCTTAGCTAACCTTATATTGTGGCTTACTATGTGCCAGGCACCACTCAAATGTTTTGCATATGTTAATTTAATCCTACGAAGTAAACATTATTATGGTCCACACTTACAGATAAAGAGACTGAGGCATAGAAATATTATGTGATATGATACGTTTAGTAAAAACGATAGAGTCAGAGATTTAGACATAAACAGTCTAGCTTTAGAGTTCTAACTCTTAACCACTACTCTTCATTCCTCTTTTATATCCATCTGACTTCAGGGCCAGGGAGTAAAGTTTCCATACTCCCTTCAAACTCACCTGGCAAAATCCCAATCTTAGTTGAACTCTATTATCTACTTTTTCCATGCGTGAGCCCAAACAATTGAACACTGCTGAAGAAAAATCATACAACCATAGGCTGACTGATTGCATTTTAAATTGAGAAACAAACCTCAAACAGGAGTTCAACACTGTTCTAATTCACTGTTTCCTTAGTAAATTTACTTGCCTGACACAATTATTCATACCTTCTATTCTTTTCAAAAATCTAATACCACATCCCTCCATTGTTGCTAAAGACCCAACTTCCAATTTAACTAAGAAAACAGAAGCAAAAAGAATGCTTATAGTCCCTTCAACAAATCTGCAAATCTATCTCCACTTATATCCATACTCTCTACTTTCCCTCCTGTTCTGAGGAACAAAGGACCCTCCTCCATCAAAGACCCACTCTTTTGCTCTGGATCCCATCTCCTGTTACCTCTCAAGAATTTCCCTTAAGTGCCTTATTGGTTTACTCTTCTTCAGCACCAATGTCTCTTCCTGTGCAAGATCATTCTCCATCAGCCTATAGACAAAGGCCTGGAATATCCTACAGTGAGAAACTAAAAGCCATAGCTTCCTCTTGACTCTCACAGACTTTTTGGCTATCAACCCATTTCTCTGTCCTCCCTCATTACAAAACTTTCTGAAAGATTTTCCTATACTCATCATTTCCTTATCTCTTCACTCTTTGGCCTACTCAAAAATGTCTTATGACAATGATCTGCAGGGAAACCACCCACGTAAGAGTCACCAGTAAACTGCTTTAGACAAAGTCAATGGTCACTTCTCCAGCCCCTCATCTTAATTTCTCCTCAGTATTCAATACCTAGTTTTTGGCAACCAGGACTCTTCATTTTCAAGGGATGTTCTGACTTCTCTAACCAGTCTTCTCCAATCTGTGTCAGCACCTCTTCTCTATTCAAATTTTATTAAAAAAAATTTTTTTAATGTTTATTTTTGAGAAAGAGAGAGAGTGTGAGTAGGGAAGGAGCAGAGAGTCAGGGGACACAGAATCGGAAGCAGGCTCCAGCCCATAAACCCTGAGATCATGACATAAGCCGAAGTTGGACACTTAACCAACTGAGCCACCCAGGCGCCCCTATTCAAATTTCACTTTATTATTTTTTTTTAAATGTTGAACTACTTCCAGGCTCAATCAGGAACTCTCACCTCTTCTCTAGAGTTATCTCCTCTAGTCCTATAGTTTCAAACAGCATTTGTTAACAAACATATCCTAAACGTATACAAAACGTCACTTTTCATTTTCTATTATCCTGGTTAAGGTCTGCTTCTATTCTTAAACCCTTATAATCTATCCTCCACAGAGAAGCTATAGATCTTTTAAAATCATATTAAGTCATTATGGGAATATCCACACTAAATACACCAACATTTTTTGCACTGTAGGGCGTTTTGTATTTGCTATTCTCTGCACCCAAAAGCTCAAAGGTCAACTCTGTGTGGCAAATTCCTTCCCATCCTCCAAGTAATATCAAACCCTCAGAAAAGACTTTTTTGAACAGTCGATCTCAAGTGGCCTACGCCAAGCCCACAATCTGAACATCTATTCTAGAATATCATATTATTTCCTTCCTAGCACTATTTCGGACTGAAATTTCCTATTATTTGCTTGTTTTTTAAATCTACATTCCCTTATTGCAATGCAAATGCCATGAAGTTAGAAGCCTTATTGGACTTGTATGAGCAGCCCCTACAAGTAGGCCCTCAAATAGGTTTTGAATAAATGAATCTATAAATGTAAACACTGCTCACAAACCATTTGCTTTTTTTCTTTCCTGAGAAATCTGGAGAAAAGAGCAAAGCTACAGTTCTATTTTTTAAACACTACAGTCACACTTGACCTCATTCCCTTCAAACAGACTATATTCATATGGTCATATTAAAGTACTTAATAGTACTTTAAAAAATTGGAAGATTCTCACAAAAACACCTATTAAAAATTTGCTCTATCTAGTTACATTTTAAAATATTAGCTCAGTTTTAGCATCCTTATTTAGTGTAACTACTTAAATGTGGACAATGTCACTCTAGAATGTCCTTTTCTAGGACTGAAAAGGAAATCCATTAAATATGATACTCCTAGAGGTCAAATCTTTTAAAATTAATTAGATGCAAATCTCTAGTTGAAGAAAATTCTGACAGTTAGATATTTATATTTTCACTTTTAATCTCAATGAAAATCATAAAAATAAAACCCAAGATATGAAAAATCAAAAATCTCATAATTCTGCCAAGATGACAAACAGCAAATTTTATTTACTTGGAAAAAAGAGAGTAAAATTAATCAACATATAAAAAATTATCCATCTGTTAGAAACAGTTTGAATTCTATAAAAATTATAACTAAAGATTCCTTCTAGCTTTAATCGCTGATTTTGTGTGACACATAAGCATCATGAAGAAAAGTAATTTAGAAAATAGAACAGTGTGAGCACGTATTACAACCTAAAATAATCCGTTAATAGGTAGCTAGGATTCTTTCTTAAGGATCAAATAGTTAAAAGGTATAATAATGAAACTAAACATATGCCCTTGAGTTAAAGATAACATCCTGCTCCCAAAGCATAGCAGCCAAGTAAGCACTGCCCATACATTATTCAAGATGATGATGATGATCTGACAGCAGCTCACACTGACTTCGTAATCACTCTGTGGTAGGTACCATGCTAAGCCTTTTACACAAATTATCTCATGTAATCTTCAAGTTTGCTCACACAGCCATGTACATATGAACATTCTGGTGTTTGATATTTCACACAGAGTTAAGAGGAGGAACTGGGAAGAACTCTGGCAGGCTGACCACTGGGCCTGGTTCACAATCATTATCTTTTTGAACTTTTCCCCACAACTCTTAATTCTTCTGCCTGACCTATCCTACCTCTCCTCTCTTACCCAATTTTTCAAAAACCTGTTCAGATTATATAGCTTCTCTTGACTCTTTATCCAGTTTTTAGACCCTGTTCTTTTCCTATTCCACTTATTTTCTTATATCATAATAGCAGCACCTGGGTGGCTCAGCTGGTTAAGCATCCAACTCTTCATTTCAGCTCAGGTCACGATCTCATGGTTCATGGGATCGAGCCCTACATTGGGCTCTGTGCTGATGGCACAGAATTCTCTCTTCCCTCTCTCTCTGCTTCTTCCCTCACTTTGCATGCCCTCTCTCAAAATATATAAAAACACCATAATAATATAAGTACATACATTTCTGTCGTTCCTTCTAGATGTTGGCTTAAGGACAAGGACCAGAGCTGAACACTGAATACCCCAAACCTATGTCACTGCTCAATACTGAAAGTGTGTAGGTTAAAGTATAAGGCAAAATAACTATAAATTCTAGTATTAAAGGGTTTTGTCTGGTTATATGTAAAACAGTGATTCTATTCCAATAAATGACCCCAGTGAAAGGGGCATTCTACTCAGTATGTACAGGAACACAATCTACTCCCCTGAGAAAACAATTTCAAAAAAAGTAAAAATATAGTCTCAAGTGGGATTAATCCTGGAAAGGTATTGCAGGATGGGTCGTACATCTCCAAATAGAATTATAGGCGAGGTTGTCCTTAAATTAAGGATGCCCAAGACTGATGTGAAGATCCATGTTGGATTAGGGGCTTTTCTAAATTAGAAACTTTTTTATAAAGCACCCACTTCCTCTTCTGTCCTTAGGATGTGTGTTCTGTTTGCCTTTCCTGCTTCCAGAAGCTCATCTAAGCATAGATAGAAATATGGTGTGGGGGCTACCTGAACTGGGTACGTGACCGAACCCAGTTAAGGTCTCTATATAAATTTTTAAGATTCTGGCAGGTGAGTGAGTGTGGAGATCTACTTGTTTTAAGGCCACCCAAGACAAGCCCTATATGTAAATTCCCTCACTTATTAAACTTGCCACTTACAAATCTGGAATGGTTGCCCTCTTTGTTCTGTCTCTCCCTTCTCTCTATAGACAGGGTTGGGTTTCAGATTTTAGATATAGGTTCTGAGGAGGTTACAAACCAACACTTGCCCATGCTGTATTCAGAGCAGAGACCAATTTCTCTCCTCCACTGCCAAACCCCATTGCAGTGGTCCCTATATCTATCAGGATGATCCTTAATGAAGTTGGCCTTACCATCTTTAACAAGCATCATTGCATATATATATATTATATATATATATATAATATATATATATATATATATTTTTTTTTTAACACTAGCCAACTGTACAAAACTTGCTGCCACCTCCTACCTCAGGGCCTTTGTATGTGCTCTTTCTTTTCTGGGTATGCCCCATTCTCTCTTTCATCATTTCAAATTTTCCTATCAAACTATATTCAAAATGCTATGACTCTGTATGATATCTTCTTCTTTTTTTTTTTTTTTTTTTTAAAGTAAGCTTTATGCCCAAGCTGGGGCTTGAACTCATGACCGTAAAATCAACAGTTGCATATTCTACCAACTGAGAGAGTACATCTTCTGATTCAACCCCTTTAGGCTCATTCTTTAATCAGCCCCTTCTCCAATATTTAGAAACATGGCTTTCATTACAGAATAGCATTTTTAAAAAAATGTCTATTTTATCTATCTTGAGAGAGAGAAAGCACACAAGCAGGGGAGGGGCAGAGAGAGAGGGAGAGACAGAATCTCAAGCAGACTCTGCGTCAACAGCACAAGGCTTGATCTTACAACCCTGAGATCATGACCTAAGCCAAAATCAAGAGCTGGACACTTAAATGACTGACCACCCAGAATCCCCTAGCATTTTAAAATGCATATATGCTTCATGTTGCTAAAAGTTTCATGTCATTTATCTTTTTTCAGTTGCAGTAAAAACATACAAAATTAACCATTTTTAAGTGTATAGTGTTAAGTGTATTCACATTGTGCAATTTACTTCCAGAATATTTTCGTTTTGCAAAACTGAAACTTTATACACATTAAAAATCAACTCTTCTTTTCCCTCTTCCCCAGCTTCTGGCAACCACCATTTTACTTTGTACTTCTTTTTTTTAAATTTTTTTTTTCAACGTTTTTATTTATTTTTAGGACAGAGAGAGACAGAGCATGAATTGGGGAGGGGCAGAGAGAGAGGGAGACACAGAATCGGAAACAGGCTCCAGGCTCTGAGCCATCAGCCCAGAGCCTGACGCGGGGCTCGAACTCACGGACCGCGAGATCGTGACCTGGCTGAAGTCGGACGCTTAACCGACTGCGCCACCCAGGCGCCCCATTTTGTACTTCTAACTAATCTGACTACTTCAGATACTTCATGTAAGGGGAACCATAAAGTATTTTGTCTTTTTTGTGACTGGTTTATTTCACCTAACATAACATCCTTAAGGTTCATCCATGTTGTAGCATGTGAGAGGATTTCCTTCCTTTTTGTTAAATAATATTCCATGTAGATATATATTTATCTATTCACCTGTTCAGAGACATTTACCTTGTTTCTACCTCTACGCTATTGTGAGTAGTGCTGCTGTGAACTTGAGTGTGCAAATATCTCTTCAGGATCCTGTTTTCAATTCTTTTGAATACATACTCAGAAGTGGGAATGCTGGACCATATGGCAGTTCTGTTTTTAAGAGGAACCACCATACTGTTTTCCATAGCAGCTGTACCACTTTACATTTTTTTCCTTCAAAGTCATTGTATTTTACTCATTTTTAAACTTAAATCCAAGTTAGTTAACATATAGTGTAATAATAATTTCACAAATAGAATTTAGTGATTCATCACTTACATATAACACCCAGTGCTCATCCCAAGTATACTCCTTAATGCCCCTCGCCCATTTAGCTCATGCCCCCACCCAACACCCTGCTAGCAATCCTCAATTTATTGTTTTTGAGTCTCTTAAGGTTTGTCTCCCTCTCTGTTTTTATATTACTTTTGCTTCCCTTTCCTTATGTTCATCTGTATTGTATCTTAAATTCCACATGAGTGAAATCATGTGATACTTGTTTCTCTGACTTACTTCGCTTAGCATAATACACTCTAGTTCCATCCATGTTCCGCAAATGGCAAGACTTCATTCTTTTTGATTGCCGAGTAATATCCCATTATGTATATTTGTATATATACACACACACATACACACCACATCTTTATCCATTCACCAGTCGACGGACACTTGGACTCTTTCCATACTTTGGCTATTGTCGATAGTGCTGCTGTAAACACTGGTGTGCATGTGCCCCTTCGAATGAGCACTCCTGTATCCTTTGGATAAAATGTCTAGTAGTGCAAATGCTGGGTTGAAGGGTAGTTCTATTTTTAATTTCTTGAGGAACCTCCATACTGTTCTCCAGAGTGGCCGCACCAGTTTGTATTCCCACCAGCAGTGCAAAAGGGTTCCTCTTTCTCTGCATCCTCGCCAACATCTGTTGTTGCCTGAGTTGTTAATGTTAGCCATTCTGACGGTGTAAGGTGGTATCTCATTGTGGTTTTGATTTGTATTTCCCTGATGATGAGTGATGTTGAACATTTTTCCATGTTTAGCCATCTGGATATCTTCTTTAGAAAAGTGTCTATTAGTGTCTTTTGCCAATTTCTTTACTGGATTATTTGTTTTTTGGGTGTTGAGGTTGATAAGTTCTTTATAGATTTTTGGATACTAACCCTTTATCTGAAATGTCATCTGCAAATATCTTCTCCCTTTCTGTCAGTTGCCTTTTAGTTTTGTTGACGGTTTCCTTTGCTGTGCAGGAGCTTTTTATCTTGATGAGGTCCCAATAGTTCATTTTTGCTTTTATTTCTCTTGCCTCCAGAGACATGTCAAGTAAGAAGTTGCTGCAGCCAAGGTCCGAGAGGTTGTTACCTGCTTTCTCCTCTAGGATCTTGATGGCTATCTTACATTTAGGTCTTTCACCTGTTTTGAGTTTATTTTTGTGTACGGTGTAAGACAATGGCCCAGGTTCATTCTTCACACATTGCTGTCCAGTTCTCCCAGCACCATTTACTAAAGAGACTGTCTTTTTTCCATCAGATACTCTTTCTTGCTTTGTCAAAGATTAGTTGGCCATGCATCTGTGGGTCCATTTCTGGGTTCTCTAGTCCATTGGTCTATGTATCTGTTTTTGTGCCAGTACCATACTGTCTTGATGATTAGAGCTTTGTAATACAGCTTGAAGTCCCAGAATTGGGATGCCTTCAGCTTTGGTTTTCTTTTGGAGGATTGCATTAGCTATTTGGGGTCTTTCTGGTTCCATACAAATGTTAGGATTGTTTGTTCTAGCTCTGTGAAGAATGTTGGTGTTATTTTGATAGGGATTGCCCATTTTACATTTCTACCAACATTGCAGAAGGCTTCTAATTTCTCCACATCCTTGCCAACACGCTTCAGTTTTTTGATAGTAGCCATTCAAATGGGTGTGAGGTGGTATCTCAACACAGCTTTGACTTGCATTTCTCTAATAATCAATGATGCTGAAAACCTTTTCATATGCTTTGGCCATTTGTATATAATCTTTGGAGAAATGTCTATTTAAGTCTTTCCTTGTTTAATTGGTTGTCTTTTTGTTGCTGAGCTGTAATTCTTTATACATTCGTGTGGTAGCTAGCTTCCAGGATGACCTCCAATGATCCTCAACTCCTGATATTCATACTGTTATATAGTCACACCTCTTACACAAAATCACTGCTGGTCTATGTGATATCTCTTGGATCACTCATTCTGGGGCAACCTAGCCTTATGTGATAAGGACACTTCAAGTTGCCCTCCAGAGAGAAACTCAGGCCTCCCTTCAACAGCCTGCAACAACTTGCTAGTATGTGAGTGACCCACTTTGGAAAGGGTTTCTCCAACCCCAATCAAACCTAAAGATGACAGCAGTTCAGGCCAACATCTGACTGCAACCTCACAAAACTGAAGTCAGAACCTCACAGCCAAACTGCTCCCTCAAATCCTTCTGAAAGAAACTGAGAGGTTTTATTGTTTTAAGTCACTATGTTTTGGGATAATCTGTGCTGCCATAGATGACTAAAAAGTTTATTCTCAAAATATTTTCCTCTTTTATTTCAAACAATTAAAAAAATTTTTAATGTTTATTTCTTTTTGAGAGAGACAGAGTGCGAGCGAGGAAGGGGCAGAGAGACAGGGAGACACAGAATCTGAAGCAGCTTCCAGGATCTGAACTGTCAGCACAGAGCCCAATGCAGGGCCTGAACCCACAGACTGCAAGGTATGACCTGAGCTGAAGTCGGTCGCCTAACCTACCGAGCCACCCAGGCACCCCAAAACAATTTAAGTACAGCTGACACACAATGTTACATTAGTTTCAGGTATTTGACAAGTTTACACATTACGGTGTGCTGACCACAAATGTAGCCACCACCTGTCATCACACAACACTGCTACAATATCATTGACTATATTCCTCATGGTGTGCCTTTTATTCCAGTGATTTGTTCATTCCACAACTGGAAGCCTACATCTCCACTCCCCTTTACCTATTTTACCATTCTCCCACCCCCACCACTCCTGCAACCATCAGTTCTCTGTAGGTCTGATTCTGGTTTTTGTTTGCTCGTTCATTTGTTTCTTTTGATTCCACATGAGTGAAATCATAGGATATTTATCTTTTTCAGCCTGACTTATTTCACTTAGCATAATACCCTTTATTGGTCTATCCATGTTGTTGCAAAAAGACAAAGGCCACATAATTTTCCATCGTGTGTGTATTATGCACCACATCTTCCTTATCCAATGATCAGTGGACTTAGGATGCTTCCATATCTTGACTGTTATAAAAAATGCTGCAATAAACATAGGGTGCATATATCTTTTCAAGTTAGTGTTTTCATTTGTTTGGTAAATACACAGTAGTGTAATTACTAGATCATATAGTATTTGTGTTTTTAATTTTTGAGAGACCTCCACACTGTTTTCCACAGTGGTTATACCCATATGCATTCCCACCAATAGTACACAGGGATTCCTTTTTCTCCACATCCTCACCAACAGTGTTATTTGTCTTTTTTATTTTAGCCATTCTGGCAGGTGTAAGGTGATATCTCATTGTGGTTTTGATTTGTGTTTCCCTGATGATTGATGTTGAGCATCTTTTCATGTGTCTGTTGCCCATCTGTACGTCTTCTTTGAACAACAATCTATTCAGATCTTCTGACCGTTTTTTCATTGGATTGTATGGGGTTTTTTTGGTGTTGAGTTGTATAATTCTTTATATATTTTGGATATTAACCCCTTACTGATATAAAGTTGGAGGTATCACAATTCTAAATTTCAAGATATACTACAAAGCTCTAGTAATAAAAACAGTACAGTACTGGCATAAAAACAGACACATAGATCAATGAAACAGAACAGAGAGCCCAGAATTAAACCCATGTTTATATGGTTAATCAATCTGTAACAAAACAGGCACGAATAGACAATGAGGGAAGGTTTCTTCAATAAATGGTGCTGGGAAAACGTGATAACTATATGTAAGAGAATGAAACTGGACCACTTTCTAATACCATACACAAAAATAAAATGGACTAAAGACCTAAAACCATAAAAATCCTAGAAGAGAACACAGGTAGTAATTTCTGACACTGGACACAGCAACATTTTTCTAGATGTGTTTCTACTGGCAATGGAAAGAAAATACTGGGACTACATCAAAATAAAAACCTTTGGCAAAGTGAAGGAATCCATCAACAATCCATGCTCTATAACTTAAAAGACCTAATAAAAACAGTAGTTATCGCATCACATAAAACTAACACGCAACCTCAAATCACTAACATCAGGGACGCTTGGGACACCTTCTAATAAAATGACAGGTGCCATAAAAATAATCATCTTGGGGGCACCTGGGTGGCTCAGTCTGTTAAGTGCCTGACTTCAGCTCAGGTCATGATTTCATGGTTCGTGAGTTTGAGCCCCACACTGGGCTCCCTGCTGTCAGTGCAGAGCCTGCTTCAGATCCTCTGTCCCCCTTGCTTTCTGCCCCTCCCAGCTTGCACACGTGTGCACTCTCTCTCAAAAAATAAATAAAACAAAAGAAAAAAATAATCGTGTTGCTAGAACCCTTCACTCAGGCTTAAGAGTAGACTCCTGATCAACTGGTTGGTAACATTTATGGAATTGCTGGTATACAAAATAGAAGTCGCTTAATATTTATTTTTCTTCCAAAATGACAGACACTAACTTTAAATCAAGTACTACATTCTATATTTTTCCTCAGGAGAAAAACTGTCCAGGAAATTTTAAAATCAAGATATTGTAGGACATGTGTTAAGTGTATACGAAAAGCCACTGGGCAAAGTGCATCATGCTGAAGACAAGCAGAAAATATCATAGCAGACTGGGATGGCATTTGTGGTATATAATAAACAAGAGTTCCAGCTATATGGAAAATTTGATTGATCATAACACATATCCTAAGAGTTTCAAGTAGCTGATACAGCACAAACAAAAGCAAATGGAAACGTAAGGTTATTTACCTGTATAATTTAAAGGACTGCTGTGCTTTTATAGTTCTTCTGATTATAGTCAGTATTACTTTCAAGTGCTAAGAGTTTATCTGCATTGCTTCTATACTGATTTTCTAGTAGAGACATAGGAAATAAACTACTTGTTTGGGTGAAATCTCTTTTATGAAATAAAGACTATTCATCCACAGGGCTCTTTTCTTACTTCCAAATGGAGGTTGTATCCCAGAACCTGAGATTAACAGCAATGTGACCTCTGGTTGAGTAGCAAATTATTGTGTATACTGATAAACTAAGTGTTACCATTTAGGTAAATTGGCTTTTGGAAATCAGTAACACCAAACTAAATGATCTATTTACCCGAACTCTTGGTTTGTGAACACAAAATAATGGTAATTTAAACATGAAGCTCATACTACCAATGTAAGCCTAAAAATAACCACAGCAAGTTGAAATACAGGATGTATTTTACAGAACAAGAGTAGGGAATTTATTTTTTCTGTCTGTTCACATTAAATTCTTTCCATAAGAGAGGAGAATTTTTCATTGCCTCAGAAGAAAAAAAAGTCTAGAAATGTCTTCTGTAGGATGGAAATACTAAAATCTAGCTCAAACTTAAAAAGCGAAGAGAAGAAGAAGTGAAGAAGGTATTATATTAAGTTTATTACCTCATCCATGCTTATAGGAGCTATTGCCAGATAAACATAGTATCATTTCATCACTCCTGAATCAACACTCATCACTTTGTCATTTAAAGGCTATCACTGACTTTTAGATTTAGATTTATTTCTTTATATTCAAAGGTTTATCTTACAGCTAAGGTACTAGTTTAAAAAGGTGGGTGTTTTATCTATGAAAGTAACATTAGTAACATTAAAGACATTTTTTGGACAAAAAATAGAAACTTACCTAATTCAGTAATGATCATAAATTTTTAAATTATTTTTTGAAGTTAACTCAAACTCTAGTACACCTTTTAATCTGCAATTGAGGCTATATTTCCAAATTCTTCCACAGATCAAATTCTAAAGAATTCAGGCCCTGATGAATCCACTATCTCCCCAAATTTTGGCCACCAATCAGATGTGAGATTTTATGGGGTCCAAGTAATGGGCTGACACTGAATCAGTGAGGGATTTATTCCCTCTTCATTCTCTTGCAGTTCCTGACTGCATCAGGAAGTTCTCAGATTGATGGCAGAATGTTATCAACACCTCTAATTCTTGCTTATCTCTCCTTTAAACAAAGAACGGTGTTCAATGGCCAATACTTTCTAGAATTTAACAACACTTTTGTTTCCATTATTTTCATCTTTATGTCTACCTTCTGTTTATGGCAAGCGATACCTACTTTTTATTTAAAATTTTTTAAATGTTTATTTATTTTTGAGAAAGACAGAGGGTGAGCAGGGGTGAGGCAGGGGCAGAGAGAGAGGGAGACACCGAACTCAAAGCAGGCTCTGCACAGAGCCTGATGCGGGGCTTGAACTCACAAACTGTGAGATCATGACCTGAGCCGAAGTCCGATGCTTAACTAACAGAGTCACCCAGACACACCCCTACTTTCTATTTATGGTGGTTATTTCAAGTTTTCTTTAAAATTATGTTAATAACTACATGCATACAAAGAAAATAAGTATACAGGAAGTATGCAGATATGGCCAAAGTTCTGAAGATAGAAAAAATGACTGAAGTTCGAGAAATACTACACTCACCATTTGGTCAACAAATAATACAAGTGCCTACTATGAACGTGCCATTGGTTTCGCCATTAAGGATAGACAAGAATGATAAATGCTAACAGGAAAGTCAGAAGAGAATTACTTCAAAATGAGGTAATCAAAAAAAAAGATCCACAGACAAGGTGGCATTGGAGCGAGGGTAGTATGATGTAGACATGCCAAGACAGGGACAGCATGTGTTTGGAGGAAGCAAAAACCTAACAATACAGGCCTAAGTGGTGACCTGTTCCAAACCTTGATTGTGCTGGTTACCTGGGCGTGTATACAATGTACACACAAAATGAATGCACATTATATGTAAATTTTTTCTTAAATTTGATACAATGTCTTTGACCTGTGCAATAAAAAAAAAAAAATCATTGATATTTTAGGCTTGGAATAGCTTGGAGGAGAGGTAAATAGGTAAATACAACACAGAGAAAATGGACATCACCATTTAAAGACAAGGGAATCGGGGCGCCTGGGTGGCGCAGTCGGTTAAGCGTCCGACTTCAGCCAGGTCACGATCTCGCGGTCCGTGAGTTCGAGCCCCGCGTCGGGCTCTGGGCTGATGGCTCGGAGCCTGGAGCCTGTTTCTGATTCTGTGTCTCCCTCTCTCTCTGCCCCTCCCCCGTTCGTGCTCTGTCTCTCTCTGTCCCAAAAATAAATAAACGTTGAAAAAAAAAAAATTAAAAAAAAAAAAAAATAAAGACAAGGGAATCAAAAGTACTTATTTTCATATCATAAATTTTCAATAAAAACTGTGAACTATGGTGCACCTGGCTGACTCAGTAGGTAGAGTTTGCGACTCTTCATCTCAGGGTTGTGAGTTCGAGCCCCACACTGATGTGGAGACAGCCTAAAAAAAATTGTAAAAAAAAAACAAAACAAAACACCAAAACACACACCCACACACACCAAACCAAAACCACAAAATAACAACAACAGCAGCAGCAAGCCGGTAAGCCATTAAACAAAAACTGCAGCTATTTACTTCTTGACAGTTGCATTTCATAGAGAAAATTTACCTGAATTAAGGCTTACCTCCTGACCCCCTCAAACAAAGGAGCACATTAATAGTAATCATTCCTAACAAAGTATCAGTTAAAGTAGCCACACTGTGTGCTAGTGACACCTGACAGAATTTAGCAAAATAATTTAAGACTGCATTCAACACTTACATCCTGTTTGTAAGCAACTCAGAAAAGACTACCTTAGAATTTATGTTTTAACCTTGAACCCTAGTGATCTAAGCTCTTAAAATTAGTTATTAATGATTAAGAACATTTCCAATGGCTTTTATTACATTTCATAGTTTAAGAACTCATGACTAGCGAGGGAACTCAATCACAGTAAAAAAAAAAAAAAATGTCATTGTCAACAAGTCTTGTTGGAACTTTATAATGCCATTCTTAATAAAATCAATGACTTAACCATAAAATTAAATTCAAAACATGAATTATGATTCAAGAAAAGCATCAAGAGACCAGAAAAAGATAATCTTCTGCCATAAATTAAAGCATTAAAGTACATAGAAACTTATGTGCATCTTTAATATTTTATTAAGGAAAATATAAGCCTTTTGTTATACCAATGACTTGTCACTAGATCTTCATGCCCCAGAAAGCTTAAACTGAAAGCTAAATAAAAAGCACAACGTAGGGAATTTTAGAGTTGAAAGAAGACGCAGCTCAGGTATAGGCAGTCCCATCTTATTAGAGTCTGATTTATAATTTTTCACAGTGGCAGCAAGTCACAGCTCCCAGTCACACAATCATGATGGCAAACCACTGATATACTTACAACCATTCTTTATCCACACAATTATTCTCTTTTTCATTTAGCATAGTAGTCAATAAATTACATGAGATATTCAAAACTTTTATAATAAAATGTGCTTTGTGTTAATTTTGCCCAACTGTAGGTCAATGTAAGTATACTGATAGAGAGACAGAGGGCAACTGGGGAGGGGCAGGGAAAGAGGGAGACACAATCTGAAGCAGGCTCTAGGCTCCCATGCTATCAGCACAGAACCTGATGGGGGCTCAAACCCACGAACTGCGAGATCATGACCTGAGCCAAAGATGCCTAACTGACTGAGACACCCAGGTGCCCCTTGTACACTGGGCATTTTTAACATACGTTAAATGTATTAAACGCATTTTCAAATTATGGTATTTTCAATTTATGATGCGTTTACAGGGACACAACCCTATAAGTTGAAGAAGATCTGTATAGTAATTTTCAAATTGGTATTCTATGTAATTATATTTCTAATGTTAACAGGTTGGCCAAACCACAAGAGACTCTTAAATACAGAGAACAAACTGAGGGTTGATGGGGGAGTGGGGGAGAGAGGAAACTGGGTGATGGGCACTGAAGAGGGCACTTGTTGGGATGAGCACTGGGTGTTGTACGGAAGCCAATGTGACAATAATTAAAAAAAAAGAGAGAGAGAAAATAGGCTTTCTGGCCAGGTAAGTTTAGAAAATGCTTTGATAACCTTCCCCCGAAGATTTATATGCATATGAGCATAGTAGTAAAGGTTTTGAGAAATCCTGCAGTTAAAAGCAAATCAGAAGTTAAAACTGATTTAACCAATGCGCCCCTAAATCATTTGCCATGGAACAATGTTTTGGGGCAGTAAGGCTATTGATGGATTGAGAAGAGTGTTCAAAGGGAGACATCAGTTTGGAAAATTTTGATCTTATGAAATTACCTTACAGATGACAAAACTGATTAGAGAGATAACATTTCTTTAGGAGAACAAAGGATTTGAACAAAATCTTTAATTCCTAGGCCATCGCTCTTCCCACTACTTTAACTACAAAATAAGACTCTTTAAACTCTATATAGTCAAACATTTAATTTACGTTTAACATTCTGGTTATGGTGTCACATTTTCTGATTTGTGTACTCACTTAGGCATTTTTAATTCTTCCTTCAAGACCTGATTTCCTTAATAACTAGGCCCACCTGGAAATTTACTATTGTTTGGTACTAATGGGGAATGATTTCATTTGGAGTAGCAGCTTAAAGTGATCACTAAAATAAAGCATTTGTACTCCAACTGGTTTTAGTTTACTCTTGTTATAATTTAGCGCAACTAAATCACTATGTTATGAGATGGTGAATTTCTTAGCATATAATGTCAACATATGCTATCCATGATAACATTCTAGATCTTCTGTCTGTGTAGAAGGGAGCCAAGGACGTCAAAATTGAGAGATTTCTGTCTTTGAACAATTCTGAGCTTATTTGTCAGGCAAACACTTAGTTTCCTATCTTTTTTGTAATTATCAAAAAAATGTTTTCATTGCTTTAACTATAGTCTCCAAATCAGATTATCACAATATAGTTCTCAAACTCCTTAGAACTATACATTATAGTGTTCAGAAACACAATTCTTCCAGCTTTAAATAAGTATCGTTGTGTGCCACTCCCCCCTCCGGGTAGGAGTGAAGAATGGAAGAGACCGAACAAGTAACTATTGTTATGCTGCAACTTTAAAAGGCTTGAGAATCAAAGGTGATAATAGTTAACAACTTCCTTATGACTAACCTGACTTCCTCTAAAAAACTTCTGCACTCCTTTCCAACCCCCACATGGAACCTTAACTATAGCTGGCATTCGTGTCTCCTCAATCTTAAAAGAACCCACCAGATGAATGAGAAGGCACGAAGCCTGGATTCCACCAACAAAGAGGTTAGTCCGTGCGCCTTTATCGCACAGGTGCGACCTCCACCCCCAACCTTGCGCACCGCTGGGCCCCCGCGCAGGAGGCCCCACTGCCTTGGGGCCGCCCTCGAGCCTCCGCCTAGCCCCGGGCCGCCGATCCCCGCGCAGCTCGCGCCTCTCCGGAAACCAGAGGGCGACCGGCCGGCTTCCGAGCTCCAGGCGGGGCCGAGGCGGCAACACCCCCGACGCCACAGAGCCTGCACGGCGGGGCGTCCCCGCAGCTCCGGAACAGGCCAGGCCGAGGAAGCCGCTCAGGCCAGGCCTCGCGACCGCGCTAGGGGCGGGGACGCTGTTACCTGCCGTGGGCTCGGCCGCTCCCCGCCGGCGCCGCTCTCCTGGCAACCGCGGCAACGACGCGGAGGCCGGGAGCCGAAGGGCCTAGTGACAGCTCCCAGCGTGCACCGCGCCCGCGCCCACGCCGGCGTCGACGTCGACGGCCCCTGGATCCCCGCCCCCGGTCCGTGCTTCGCCTCTCGGCTCTAGCTGTCGCCACAGCGCCCTCGAGCGGACTGTTGGGCCACCAACTATGGGGATGGATGGGCCTGGAAAGTGAATAGCAGGTGTTTTCGACTTTCCAGCACCAGGGGCATCTTAATGGGGAGTTGACAGGAATGCTAGGAATTGAGAACAGCTTTTAAATATTATTTAAACAATCACTTAAGTGATATTTAAACTATTCTTCAATATTTCATATGAGGAACTTGAGGCCCAGAAGAAGTTAGAGACTGGTGAAGTTAGGAGATAAATAGTTGTTATCAGATTTGGAACCATTTTGAGTTTATGTCTCTCTAAATCATGTAGTTCCTACAAGGAAGTTGCAGTTTTGCCTAAACCGTAGGATCACAGAAAAAAGGGACTGATTTTATGTTTTATAAATGTGTGAATATATATGAAATATAGCAATCTTTAAAAAGAACCAAACGCCAAGTATGAAGCACATGCTGTGCTAAGACTTAAATATTTCAATATAATGTGTCTGTATTTAAGACTCAATAGCCTTGAGAACTAAAGGTGGCAGATATTAGGAGTTAAAATCATCACCCATGATCACCATTATTTGAGGTGGAATAGTAGTAAATACAATTCTTTAACTGCATTGTTACCTCCATCCATGATTTTGAATTATTGTGATGAAAACAGGAATTTGTGAAGCAACACAATAAGCTTTGAAACAGCAAATACTTAACTTTAGAAAAACTGTCTTAAAATAGTATCTCTAAAGTGGATTTATTATTTATTTGGAAAATCTTCAAATTAAGAAGCAATCAATAAGAACGATTTTCTTAATTTATATTCGGAAATACATCATTGTTTCTGTTTTTAAGAACTAAAAGCTTCTGCTTTTTTTTTTTTTTTGTAAGATTTTATTTTTAAGTTATCTCTACACCCAATGTGGTGCTCCAATTTACAACCCTGAGATCAAAAGTGGCATGTTCCATCCACCAAGTCGGCCAGGTGCCCCCAGCCTCTTTCTTTTAAAATTCTTATTGGGGCTCCTGGGTGGCTTAGTAGGTTGAGCTTCAGACTTCGGCTCAGGTCATGTTCTCAGGGTCATGATATCACCGTTTGTGAGTTTGAGCCCGGCTTCCGGTTCTGTGCTGACAGCTCAGAGTCTGGAATCTTTTTCCAATTCTGTGTCTCCCCCGCTCTCTCTCTCTCTCCCTTCCCCACTCATATTCTCTCTCTCTCAAAAATAAACATTAAAATTATTATTGTAAGTCCACCACTATAGCTTTACCTTTTAATATTTCCCCATTTTAAGTATTTACATTATAGTAGATCGTTTTCTTTACTATGTCAAACTTTCCAAAATTATCTTCTAGTTGTAATAAGAGTATGACTTCTGTGAATAAGTTTTTATTTATACAAAATATGGGGAGTGGAAATGTATATGCGGATCATTCTCATCTTCCTGTTTTCAAAGGTTATAGGAATGGTTAATGCTATGATTCATGACACTTGATTTAACCACACTCCTTTCTGCATCGGTAACAGAAAACTTCTTACATTTTTGCAACTGTTTGCATCTTGGAGCAACTGTGTCTAAATCGAGAAGCAATGCCAAATCAATCTCGGACGTTTGTTGCCTTAGAGGAGAGCTAGCAAAGGACAGACCACAGTTCATAAAAAAAGATACTGTACTTTATTAAAAAACGAAACCAGATTGTATGTTTGGGGTGGAGAAATCCGCTCTCAGGCCTCCAGGGTTCAGTGCCAGTTCTATACCACCTCCCTCGGTCATCTCCCTTTCTTCCAGCCTTATTTCTACCCAAGCTAGCCAAGGGAGTGTACTCGGCTCCGATTTTTAAGGTCCTGTCCTGGGAGACTAACGCACCTGGCCACGCCCACACGGAGAAGAGCGGGAGAACCGTTTGGTTCTCCCTTCCCACCTTTGTGACCACTCAGACCCGAGGCCCATATTTGAAAACGCTCACGTTGTCGGGTCTAGTCCTCGCGGTAGCGCGCTCTCCGCCCGGCAGGCGGCGCTGTGGGCTGGCGGGCTGTGTCCGCCCAGCGATCCTGTCTGGGAGGCCCGTGCGGCCGTCACCGCCGCACGTGCAGCCGCTCCTGGCCGTGGTGGCTCCGCTTCGCCAGAAGCTGCGGCCGGTCGCCGGCCATGGCGGCGGCTGCCGCGGGGACGCCAGTGTTCCTGGAGGTGCGGACACAGCTGCGGAGCGCGCTGCTGATCCTGGGGTAAGGCCGGCGCTGGGCGTGTGGGGCTCCGAGGTGCCGTGAGTAGCCTCCGTTTCTGCTGGCCCTGGAGCCTCCGCCTGCCTCAAAAGCACGGGGTTTGGAGTTCCTTGCCAGTTGCTTAGAGCCTGTCCCATTACTCAAAGTGGAGCTTCTCTTCCCACCCCTCGTGCTTTTAGTCCCCCCCCCCCCACACACACACTTCACTGGTAATCTCGGTATCACCAGGAGCTTTTCAGAAATGCAGTCTCAGCCCCACACTAGACCTGCTGAATCAGAACTTGTGTTTTAACACGCTTTCCAGGAGTCAGAATACACACTGAAGTTTGAGGATCGCTGATATAAGAGTATCCGGCCTTTCCACAAGCAGTGCAAAAAATGCCGTGCCTGTTTCTTTTTGGGATCCTCACTAGAGGATAAGTTCCAATGTGAGAGCTTCTTATTTTGTAAATAAACTCGGGATTTTTTTTTGTTTTTGTTTTTGTTTGTGTTTTTTGTCCACAGCGTTCTCTGCAGAAACACTGAGACGTTCATTGAACGACTAACAAAGGTTGCAGGCTTCTTATTGGAGCTCATTCATATTCTGCGTTCCAGTGAGAAGTCAGCAAACGTTTGACTTCGTTATTCACTACAACAAACAAACTTTTAGGAGAAATGTCCTCTTTTTTTTTTTTTTTTTTTTTTGCTTGTTTGGTAGTATGTGGTCCCCTCGATTGTTCCCTTGTGACTGCTGTTTCAAGTAGAGTGAATTAGATGTTAAAATCCTGAAACTTTTCCTACACAGAGCCACTCTGAAGTAGATTGATGCCCATCTTTCTTTTCCTTATATTTGCCAAGTATAGGTGTGGCAGTTTGGGATTTGGCATGAGAATTGAATTCAAATTCTAGCTTCTTCACAAGGGCAGAATTGCTTAATCTGAATTTTTTCCCTTGTCAAATGGGGATGATATTTATTACCCTTCTCTTTTTCTTCTGTTTCTCCCTCTACCTCTTAAATCGTAAGTTTAAAAAAAACTTTAAATCATAAGTTTAAAAAAAACAAAAGACAACCTCCCTACTTCCTCTCATCCAAGAGGCCCTTCAGTGTACCCTTGGGTTACTACTCTCTTGTTTAAGCAAGTGAAGAAACCTGACTTTGCTAGTTTGTCCCTGATAGTCTTTGGCTGTTGAACTTTATCATCACCTTGCCCCTGGTAAAAGCAAAAGCAACCACTCTTCTGATTTTCTTTAACAGGGATTAGTTTTGCCATGGTTGGATATAAATGGATTCATACAGTATGTGCTTTTTTCGTTTCTGGCTTTCCTTTAACAGTGGTTTTGAGATTTATGCCATTACACATGTCGCCTATTCTTTTTTCTCACTGAGTAGTTTTCTATTGTATCGATATATAATTTATCCATTCTATTTCTGGATATTTTGTGTTTTTCTAGAACTTGATTATTGTGAATAAAGTTGCTATAGCACTGTTGTATAAGTCTTTTAGTGGGTAGACATTTTCATTTCTCTTAGGAAATGACCTAATTCTGTAATGGTACAAAATGCTATCTCATTGTCGTTTTAATTTGCATTTTCCTGATTAATAGTATTGAGCACCTTTTGATTTGCCTTTTGGTCATTCATACATGTTCCTTTGGAAAGTGTCTTCTAATTTTTTGTCATTAGAAAACAATCAGATTGTTTGTCTCTTTGTTAAATTTAAAGAGTTCTTTATATAGTCTGGAAATAAGACCTTTCTCATTTATGCCCTTGTGAATATGTGAACGCGTGTTCCCAATCAGTAACTTACCTTTTCATTTCCTTAATAGTGTCTTTTCAGGAACAGAAAATTTTAATTACAATGAAGTTTAGTTTGTTGCATTTTTTTCTTTAATGATTAGTTTTGTTTGTGTCTTAAGAAATCTTTGCCTACCTCAAGATGGTAAAGTTTTCCTCTTACGTTTATTTTCTAGGAGTTACATAGTTTTAGCTTTGACAGGTGGAATCATTTTTGTGTGTTTGGAGTAAGATAGGAATCAAATTTCCTTTTTTTTTTTTTTTTCCCCTGTAAGGATGTCCAGTTTTTCTATCATCATTAGTTTAAAAGACTGCCATTTCTCCCAGTGAAATTACTCAATGTCTTTGTCAGAAAACATTTGTACTGTTTGTCATCATGTATCTTTCTATCCTTTCACTAGTAATCTATGTCTTTACATATAAATTTTTTAAATGGTTATTAATTTATTTTGAGAGAGAGAGAGAGCAGGGGAGGGGCAGAGAGGGAGAGAGAGAATTCCAAGCAGGCTCCGCCCTGTCAGCACAGAGCCTGACACGGGGCTTGATCTCATGAACCGTGAGATCATGACCTAAGCCAAAATCAAGAGTCAGACGCTCAACCTACTGAGCCACCCAGGCACCCCTATATATAAATTTTTTTAAACATATGCTGAGTGGAGTTTTTCTGAATACGTTCTGATAATCTGCATTTTAATGAAATTTTTTAACCTGTTTCAGTTAATGTAAATGATTGAGTTTTATTCTTATTCCTAATCTTTTTTATTTTGGAGAGAGTTGCAAATGAGCAAGAGGCATGGGGAGAGAGAGAATCTCATGAGGGACAGAGAGAGAAGCTCTCAAACTTCAAGGCTCAAGTTCACCTGAAGTGGGGCTCGAGCTTACCCTATGCAAAACTCGAACTCAGGACCCATGAGATCATGACCTAAGCCAAAGTCAGATACTTAACCAACTGAGCCACCCCAAGCACCCCTGATTTTTTTTTAAGTTTTATTTATTTACAGAGTCTCTGCACCCAGAATGGGGCTCAAACTCACAACCCCGAGATCAAGAGTTGCATGCGCCTCCAACTGAGCCAGCCAGGCACCCATCTTGTTCCTAATCTTAAGTGTTTCTAGGCACGTGGGTGGCTCAGTTAGTTAAGCAGCCAACTCTTAGTCTCAGCTCAGGTATTGATATTAGGATTGTGAGTTCAAGCCCCCAATTGGGCTCCACACTGGGTGGGAAACCTACGTAAAAATAATAAATAAATAAGTGTTTCTAGCATTTTATCATTAAGTATGATGAAATTTTTGGCAAATCTGTGTGATAGATTGCATAGTTCCTTTGTATTCCTAGTTTACTATGGGTTTTAATCATGAAGATACTATTTTTTCTGTAATGATTTTTGCATGTATTGTGATAGTCATATGTTTTCCTTTCATCTTTACATCTGTGAATTGCATAAGAAAAATCTATTTATATTAAGCTATTTTAGCATTCCTGGGATAAATCTTGGCCATTCATTTATTCAGTCCACAGATGTTTACTGAGTTCCTATTCTAGTGCCAAAAATTCGAGTTCTAAGTGCTGGGTATACAGCTGTGAACAGTGACAATAGCAAAAGCAAAAATATCTTGGCTTTCATTGAGCTTACGGTCTAATGGTGGCAGTGGGTGAGAGGTGAGCAGAAATTACACAAAACAAATAACACACACACACACACACACACACACAGATGTTTATTTACTTTTGAGAGAGAAACAGAGCTCAAGCAGGGGAGGGGCAGAGAGAAAAGGAAACACAGAATCCAAAGTAGGCTCCAGGCTCTGAGCTGTCAGCACAGAGTCCAATGCGGGGCTCGAACCCATGAACTGTGAGATCATGACGTGAGCCAAAGTCAGACACTTAACCAACTGAGCCACCCAGGAGCCCCCAAATCATATATTAAATGGAGATAAGTATGTAGAAAAAAATAAAACACGAAGGGTTAGGGAGAAAAGATTACATTCCAAGTGAGAAAGCAGCACTTGAGTAATAAACTGAAAGGGCAGAAGTTTGGAACTATATACCTGCTGGAAGACCATTTCCCTCCAAGAGAACAGAAAATATGAGGGGTGCCTAGTTCAGAGAGAGGTGGGCGGGCTGGTGGAGCACGTAGCAAATGGTTTTACAGGGGTATGCTAGTAAATGTTTAAAAACCTGCTTTCCAGGGGAACCAATCAAACACAAAAAAATCTTCCTGATTTGCAGCATTTACTGATTGTTATGATGTAGATACTTTCACTGTGGATGATGTCTACCAAAGTGACTTCAGCTGGTTTGCAAAATGCCTGGAATTTCAGCAACCTTCTCTAGTATAGCACTGGGTCTCAATGGGCCGTTGAAAGGATTTTAGCTTGTACTCGGAATGAGATGGCAGTCATTGGATAGATTCAAACAGGGTGTGACACCTGAAAGAATCTAAGTGCACGGTGAAGAAAGCCTCAAGTATATAAAATCAGGTCTCAAACCTGTGGAAAATCAGTTCTCAAACGGTTTGTTTTTGCACAGTCTCAAACTTGAGAGTAAGTTACTGTCACTCCTGACTATATTACTGTATATTTCCTATAAGCAAGAACATTCCCATACATAACCACCGCACAACCTTCAAAACTGGAAAACACATTACTGCCGTCTTAACACTCAGACCTCGGTCAAGTTTTGCCACATGTCCGCATATTATCTGTAATAGCAAAAGAACCCAGGTCAGAATCATGCATTGCATTTCATTGTCATGTTTCCTTAGTCTTTTATTTTTTTTTTAATGTCTATTTATGTTTGAGAGAGAGTGTGTAGGAGGGGCAGAGAGAGGAGGTAGGGAGGGGGGCAGAGAATTTGAATTAGGCTCCTCTCCACCCGTGCAAAGCCCAAGGCAGGGCTCAAACCCGTGAACCCTGTGATCATGACCTGGGCTGAAGTCAGGCGCCCTTCCTTAGTCTCTTAAAATTGGAAACTTTCCACAGTTTTTCTCGACCTTCACAATCTTGACACTTAAAGATGACAGCCTATTTGTTTTGTGGAATATACTTCTATTTGGGTTTATTTCGTGTTTCCTCAAGATTAGGGTCGGGTTGTACATCTTTGGCAGGAATATCACAGAAGTGATGCTGTGTTCTCATTGCATCCTATCAGGTAGCACATGATTTTGACTTATTCCATTAAAGTTCATCTAACTTTGAGCATGTAGATAAGATGATATCTACCTTCACCAGAAAGTTACTCCTTTTTTTTTTTTTTTGAGGCTTTAACATTTTTATTTAGGAAAACATTGAGTCTGAAGCTATGATGGTTCAGCCTAAAGCATCTGGTTTTCAATTGTGAAGTCAATTTATGTAAAATATTTTTGCCTGTCTATAAAAAACAAATTGAACAGTATTTTAATTATAAGGAAATACAAACATACACTTTAAGCTAGCATATCTGCACTATCATAAAAGAAAGAGGATGTTCTTCCCCTTCCCCTTCCTCAACCATTCAAAGAGGAGAAGAATACTGCAAACTTTAACAACCTCACTGGCTATCATCAGAGTAACTACAGAACAAGGATATCGCAAGGATGAAACTATTTCTTTATCTTCCAGAAGGCAGAAGGCTGGGTGCTTTAGCTTTATGAGTGCAAGTAGCATAGGCAGACAAAAACTCACAGTAAATGCACACCAGAACAGGGGCCTAGGTGAAGTTGTCTGGCTGGGTTACTGCTTTTATAGGAATGAAGAAGGACAAATCTGAAATGGAGTAAAAAAACAAAAAAAAACCAAAACCTTTTGTCACATGTACGGGAATCTCAAACCTTTTGCATTGCCATACTCCTGGGGAGTTTTGATATGTACTGGAAAGAGCTTCAGTGTTCAGGAAGAATAATGTATGGTTGACAAAGGATAGGAAAAATCTTCATGCTTCTGTTCTCTCAGATTTGCTGAGTGCAGTAGCCAGTTCTGACTCCCTGCTCTTGCTGATTCAGTCTGGCAAGACTGTCTCTTTATAATCAATAAATATTACTTGTAGAGGTCCTTTGAGACTATCTGTAAATGCTCTTGTTCCTCATCAGACTTTCATTTTATTCATTCATTCATTTACATCAGTATAGACCTATGGTCTTATTCATTGGGTTACTTTTTTTGCTCCAGTTATACCGGATGTGGCTAGGGGGAATCCCTTCAAGTGGATTTCTGTCTTTTTTAATGTGCTCCTATTATTCCTTGACTTTTTTCTTTGCACAGCAGCATGTTCCAGGTTCATCTCATTCTTTTCCTGTTCCAGCCCTGGATATAGTTATTTTTTCAGGGAGTGCTATTTTGTTTTGCGTTTGTTCATTTGTTTTAAAGTGGGAAATGACCTTTCGAAACCAAAATCTGAGCACAAAGTATTCTCATTACTATTGACATGTCACTCTTCCCAGGTCCTAGTGGACAAAAGTAGTGTGTATGTGACATATACGTGATGTTTATGTATGAATGGCTGTATGTGTATGCTTGTGTGTTTGTATATTATACATACATCTACACACATATACATCTGTGTTACTGTATCTACTTATATACATTGATTCCACATTATATACCATGACTCCACACTAGTATTTCTAATTCTAGTCTATGGTGGTAGGATCCATTCTGGTGTTTTCCCTTTCCCTCTTTGTAACTGTATTCTCCCACAGCGAGAATACTGGCTTCCATTATTCTCATGACATACATTTATTTGGTTAATTCCCTTTTATGTAACTTATCTTCTGCAGACATCCTTTGCTGCTTCCTATCCCCCACTCCTCCCCACTCAGTGTTGACATCTTCCTGGTATCTTCTTGGGCTCTGCTATGGAATGAATTTGTGTGTCCCCTCAAAATTCGTGTGTTGAAACCCTAATGCCCAATATGATGGTATTAGGATATAGAACCTTGGGAGGTAATTAGGTTTAGATGAGGGCATGAGAATGGGGCCACCATGATGGGATTAGTGCCTTTATAAGAAGACACACAGAAGATGCTCCATGCCATGTGAGGATATAATGAGGAGGCGGCCATCTGCAAGCCAGGTAGAGGGCCTGCAACAAGAACCAAATCTGCTGGCACCTTGATCTTTTACTTCCTAGCCATCAGAACTGTAAGAAATGTGTGTTGTTTAAGCTACCCAGCCTATGGTATTTAATTATAGCAACACGAACAGTCTAAGGCAGGTTCTGAAGCCCTATACCCTGTAACAGCCACCCTCACCCCTCATCCTTAGATTTCCCCTCATCCCTCTTGTGATCTGACATCCCTGTGTAGTGGCTGTCCTGGTGGATGCCCTCCTTCCTTCCTCTGCTGGGTTTCTCACATCCATCCCAGACCACTCTGGTTCTCCGACACTTACATAGATGCCTCCTACCTTACTTAGCCCTCTGTAATTGGCTGAATTTTTCAGGAAGGGGAAGAAGAGTGGTAAGCCAGAGATGGGATGGGGGTGAGGCCTAGAAACCCCATGATATCCCTTGAGGCACTTCCAAGTGCCAACTGCACAGTCCAGCTTAAAAATCGCTGAAGTAGCAAAATGGACAAATTGTGCATCTTTAGAGCAGTGGTCAACAAACTATGGCCCATGGGTCAAATCTAACCTATGGCCTGTTTTGGTACAGCTTATGAGCTAAGAGTGGATTTTATATTGTTCAAAGCATCGTTAAAGATAAAATACGGGGGCGCCTGGGTGGCTCAGTCGGTTAAACGTCTGACTTCAGCTTAGGTCATGAACTCACGGTTTGTGAGTTTCAACCCTGCATCGGTCTCTGTGCTGACAGCTCAGAGCCTGGAGCCCGCTTTGGATTCTGTGTCTCCCTCTCTCTGCCCGCCCCCCACTCACACTCTGTCTCTCTCAAAAATAAATAAACACTTAAAAAAAATTTTAAAAATACAAAGTATAATATGCAACAGAGGCCATATATGGCCCGCAAAACCTGAAATACTGTCTGGCCCTTCTAACCTCTGCTTTAGAGGATTATTATTATTATTTTCTTTTAATTATTTATTTAGAGTGAGCACTAGCGGGAGTGGGGGAAAGAGGCAGAGGGAGAGGGACAGAGAATCTTAAGCAGGCTTCATGCTCCATGCTGAGGCTAATGAGGAACTTGATTCCATGAACCGTGAGATCAAGACCTGAGCCAAAATCAAGAGTTGGATGCTCAACCGACTGAGCCGCCCAGGCACCCTTTGAAGTTTATTTCTTGAGCATCGGTTCTTAAAACCAGACTTAAAAAAAATTTTTTTTTTTTGAACGTTTGTCTATCTTTGAGAGGGAGACAGAGTGTGAGCAGGGGACAGGCAGAGAGAGAGGGAGACAGAATCCGAAGCAGGCTCCAAGCTGTCAGCACAGAGCCCAGTGCAGGGCTATATCATGACCTGAGCCCATGTCGTACACTTAACCAATGAGGTACGACACCTGGAGCCAGCCAGGTGCCTTCTCAAAATTAGACTTTTGACTCAAGAGTTTGGGAATGTATTCCCTGGAAAAGACTCAGGGTCTTAATATTCTGTATTGCCAGTTAGGTGCAGATTCATATGCTTTGAAGAGAAACTAGCCAGAAAGTAATCTTAAGGTTTTCAAAAAAGAGGCCTGATCAAGATTCATACCTCAACACAGGGTTTGACCTCTGTTCTTAGATAACACTCAAGTAGATGGCCTACCTTTTGTACTTAGGTTATACCAAGTTGATGGCCCGCGCCTGCTGTCTGCACTTAAGAGGGAGTCAGAATGCTTGACACCTCTGTTAACACTGCTAAGCATATTTTAGCTTCATATAAGGATAATTTCAATATGTCTTCATCCCCTGCCATGCTTTTGGTGCCTGGTGGACAGGGAATGTACTCTGTTTTACTCTTGGTTGCCTACTCCATGTGATTTGTGCCTGTAGTGAATTGGATTAGCAAATCCTTTCATATCTGGTATTCATACATACATCACTAGATTGTTTTCTTAAGTGTTTTCTTCTGTATCTTTCATGTAATCCTGGTCTTATCAAAATCCTGTATATCAAATGACAATACTTTATTGTAAGTAAAATACAGCATCATTATAATGCTAGTCTCAGAAGAATATTTCACTCACTAGCCCATTCATTATTCAAATAACAGCGCTTGACCTCTGACAGTTACTGCAGCCCTCCACGTGCTTCCATAGTACTCAGTATTTACCATGAATAAGTGCAATGCAATGTAGTTGCTTTTTTTTTTGACACCCAAATCTCTTTTATGAGTGGGGGTGGGGCATGAGGTGGGGTTGGGTTCAGGGCCCTCTCACTCACTAGGCCACTTGTTCGTTGGTGCTGCTTCCTGAGTCCTGCAGCTTCATCACAGCAGGCAGCCCAGGCAGGATGGAGAAGGGCTTGGGGCACAGGCCCTTAAAGGCTTCATCTGGTGCACAGGGGAGTGGGTGGAGCTGCCCAGAAGGCCAGGCCCACAGTGGGTGGGGCCTGCAGCCATGCTGCCGGACTGGTGAAGCCACACTCCCCGTGTCTTGCCATCATCCAGAAGCTGGTCAACCGTGTACAGCTGCTTGGGCGGCTGCTTGAGGATGCGCTCAATGATGCGCTTCAGCTTGACCGTGGTTCAACTCCTTGGCGTCAGTGAAGATGGTTGTCTTGTGGCACCAGATCATGAGGAACATGTCCCGAAGTTGGCAGGCTGTCCCCCAACCCCCTCCCGGTGCGACTCATCATCCTGGCCTGGCCTCGCCACGTGTTTTAACACTCCCTTGATCGTTCCTGTTCACTTACCTGTGTCCTACTTGGAGTAGGGGGGGTGAGGAGCAGAGAAAATATCTTGTTAATTGTTGTATTTCTGGTACCTGGCACATAATAGAACTCAAAATAGGTGTATTGAATGAATGAGTGAAAAAGTAAATGAATGTATAAACCATGATAGGGCCAAGGGATGCATAGGTGAATAAACCATAGATGAATGTGCTGCCTTGAGTTCTCTTACCAGAAATACTTTGAAGAACAAGTGCGTAATGTAGGACAGGCCAGCATTAGATCGTGCTAGTTCAGAGAACCTGCATTTGGGGAAACTGGTGGGAGGAAATAAGGGCTACTAGGAGGTGGAAGGTGGACTGTGCATGCAGGATGGCCCTGGGAGCAACCCCACGAAGGTCTAGGTGGAGTAGCTGCAGCAAGCATTAGAATAGAGAATTGGGGCTCAGAATCTTTACTAGCAATGGGGAAAAGTGCACATTTAAAAATGCATCATTATTACCATAAAAAAAGCAAGAATAAAAATATGTTCCAGAACTTTCATGTTACTGTGACTGTGAAAAGTAGTCTGACCTCGTGTAAATCTAGTATATGATGTTTTCCTTTATGATCTGTTCACTGCTATTTTGGGAGGCCAGTGACTTTAAAGCATTTATTGAAAAGGAATAGAGAGATCCTTGGCCATTTTTGTCTTGTGTATCGTGTGGTTTTCATCATTGAGAAGCAATTTTTTGTGTGTTTTATTTTTAATTACCAGGGAGCCTAAAGAAGGAGGTACGCCCATGGATATTTCTATAACACCATCATCACTCCAGGTGAAGACCCCTGCAGACTGCACAGAGCTCCGGCTTCCAGCAGAGGTCAGGCTTGTACCTTCCTCTTGCCGTGGGCTGCAGTACGTGGCTGGAGATGGGCTGCACCTGCGGCTGCAGGTGTGGGCAGAATCCAATGCCAGTAAGTAATACCAGCACTCCTGTTTTAGCACTTAGTTCTTCATTGTAAATCAAAGCTGATTCTCCCTTTCAAAATTTGACCTTTTCCCAGGTGGAAAAGACTGTTCTGCAGCAGCATGGAAAGAGCTGATGGTCAGAAGGTTTCTTTGTCAGCTCTGCCAGTTATTAGGTGTGCAGTTCAACATGCCCCTTAACCTTTCCGAAGTTTTGTTTGGGAGGGGGTTGCGGGGGTTAGTGGGTTTTTTGTCCTCCATTTAACAGATTTTATTTTTTAGAGTAGTTTTAGGTTCACAGCAAAATTAGCAGAAGGTACAGAGATTTCCTATGTAACCCCTGCCTTCTTTCTTTAATTGTAAAATTACCTACCTTGGCGAGTTGATTACCTACCTCACTGAAGATTAAATGAGAGGGCAATTGGGGCGCCTGGGTGGCGCAGTCGGTTAAGCGTCTGACTTCAGCTCAGGTCACGATCTCGCGGTCCGTGAGTTTGAGCCCCGCGTCGGGCTCTGGGCTGATGGCTCAGAACCTGGAGCCTGTTTCCGATTCTGTGTCTCCCTCTCTCTCTGCCCCTCCCCCGTTCATGCTCTGTCTCTCTCTGTCCCAAAAATAAATAAACGTTGAAAAAAAAATTAAAAAAAAAAAAATGAGAGGGCAATTGTGCAACACCTGGTTGATTTTCAAGCATTAGTATTCATCCACCCAACAAACATTGTCTTACGCTATGTGCTAGGCTTTGATCTAGGTGCTGGGATATACAGAAGTGACCACGCTCAGAAGGTCTCTGCTCTTAGAGAGCTTACATTCTCATGGGTGGGAACAGATAATGAACAAATAAGTTACTTGGGTACAGAGAAAAGTGCTCTGGTCAAAGTAGGGCAGAATAATGGGATGGGGAGTGACTAGGGTGACCACTTGATGCTCGACCAGGGGATGGAATGATGAAAGTGGTCTCATCCACGTAGAGACATTTCCAGATAGAGCAACACATATAAAGATTCTGAAATTGAGTTTGATGTATAATTTGATTTTGATTATTGCTATGCCTGTTATGTTTCTGATATTTTGTTACTGTCACATTCAGTCAGATGGTAGAAATGTTTCTCAGAGTAACTTATTGAATAAAATATTGGTTCATTAAATCTCTTACCATGGAAGTAAGATGCTTTAAAGGATTAAAAATGATGTAAAAAAGGGAGGGGCACCCGGGTGGCTCAGTCCATTAAGTATCTGACTCTTGATGTCAGCTCAGATCATGATCTCACAGTTCAATGTGAGTTCGAGCCTGGCATCAGGCTCTGTGCTGACAGTGTGGAACCTGCTAGGGATTCTCTCTCCCTCTCTCTCTGCTCCTTGCCTGCTCGCTCATGCGTGTGTACACGCTCTCCCTCTCTCTCAAAATCAATAAATAAACTTAAAAAAAATGATGTAAAAAGGGGAAACAGGCTGTAACAGATCTATGAGATGCTGATTATCAGGGAAGGATCATAATTGTTTCAACTGCACCCTGAGACTTTGTTCTGCCTCATCTGTGCTCAGCCTTTCATTTGAGCGGCATGGACCCTAGAGGTGGGGTCAGCAGGATTGTTTTGAAGAGCCATGTAGGTGATGTGGAGCATTCCCCTGAGTCTTGTGCTGCTCTTTCATTGGGGAGTCATTTTTGCTCAAGTCCTGGATTAATGAATAACTAGACTGAGTTGGGCAGAGTTGGTTTTAGGAATACGGGGTTGGAAAATGAAATGTCATGGAGCTCAAGTGACATATCCAAACGCTAAGAATGACTCTTGTAATAACCATGAAAAGAAGAATGGGGTCACCAAGATGGGAAGTAGACTAATAATGGAAACTGGGGGAAGGCAGGCATGAAAGCCACACTGGGGTATTTTCTGATCTTCTGCTAGTTTTGTGGATTTGTGATTTTAGATCCCACACTGGGGAGGTAGGGAGGCCTTCTGGAGACGGGGTTGGTTTGTTGCCTACTCATCTTCTGTAATAGTTGATAAATAGCAAAACTTGAACTAATAGAAAAAATTTGAATCAGCAAGCATTGTTGTTTCATTTTAGTTGTAGAACAGAAGAAATTGCTGTGTGTTGGTTTGCATATTGTTTGCATTCCATTGGTCTCCTGTTCCTTTACATTTTTAAAACATTTTACTCAAATATCTGAAAAGGGAGACTTTCAAAGACCTGTTCGGTAGTGTATAAAAGGGTATGCAGAATAGATCTCAGTACTTAATAGCTTTGGTGCTTTCCACATAATAGGTGGTGAATAAATATTTGCTGGATGAATAAATATCAGATAGATACATACTGATGTTAATTTGAGTCAAAATGTAGTGTAGGAAGTGACTTTTGACATTTTTAGCATTTAGTTGTGTTTTGAGGTTCTTAAAAAGTTGACTTTTCAACTATAAACGTTCTTTTAAGGACTATAGTAAACACATTATGGTATTCTGACTGGAACATAAGTCAGATCATGACCTTTGACAGGGAACTGGCTACAGTAAAATCTGATACAGCACAAGCATTAGATTCATCCCCAGGTGGCAGTGCTCTCCCAGGATGCCACTCTGTCAGGAAGTTCTGACTTGAACGTGAGCCAGTGGATCCTGCTGGGTGACCAGCAGGGGGGAGTGTTTCACTGAAAATTTGTTTATTCGTTCTGAAAAGAATATTTTGAAAGAATGTTTTGAATGACTTACCCAGGTCTACTTATTATCTGCTCAAAATTAAAGAATACTGTTTACTTCACTTTACTGCTACAGGGATTGGTGGACACCCCTAGAAATTAAAAGGATGACTTTTTAATTGTCAAGGCTTAAACTTTCTTGCATCAGTTTTTAAAATCTTAACATACCTACAAAGTAACATAAACCAAGTTTACATTGCTTGATTTTAATGTGTATGGCCTCATTTCATTAAAAAAATTTTTTTTATAGACAAGTATTTTTGTGTGTGGGTTTTTGGTTTTTGTTTTTGGAAATGAAAGTTTCCTTTCTTCATGAGTTAAAGAATGGAAGCCAAGGGAATGCTGTGCTTTACATAATGTGGGAAATGTACATTTTTCCACAGCTTTAACCAGGAGTTGAGTTTTGCTCTTGAAAGATTGAGTTCTTCTTAGGAGCCATTCTATTCCCAGGAACCTGTCCAATAGAGACCAGTTTCAAGATTCTTTTTGTATGCATTGGTAATAGGCCAGAGTTGACATAGACCTTGTTTAAATCAAATTAAACTTAAATTTGAGAGATAGAGCCAGCAGTCATGGTGATGAAAAACTATACCTAAAACAGCAGAGGAAAGCTGAGGATGGTGAAGCTCCTTGTAGTTAGTTTGATGTGAAAGAAATTGCTACTTTTCTCTCATCCTTAGTGTCGGTATTTATGGAATGAGTGAGATAACTCAACGGTATGTTACATGGATCATCTAGGGAGATACCTAGCTCTGAGACACTTGGCAAAATCTTGTGGTATTTTTAAAAAATTTTTTAAAGATTTATTTATTTATTTATTTATTTATTTATTTAGAGGGAGAGAGGAGAGAGAGAGAGCATGAGGGGGTAGGGGCAGAGAGAGTGGGGGAAAGAGAAAACTCCAAGCAGGCTTCACACTTTGAGTGCAGAGCTGTATGCAGGGCTTGAACTTACAAACCGTGATCATGACCTGAACCGAAATCAAGAATCGGATGCTTAACCGACTGAGCCCCCAGGTGCCCCCAGCAAAATCTTGTTTTTGAGAACGCTTCACAATATTTGCTTCTGGTTGAGTCATCAGATAATGCTAATTAAATGTGTACTTCTGGGTAGATCGTAAACAGTGTTTATTGATCGTAATTTATTGTGGCTGTTAAACTCTTTAAGTATGTTAATATATTTGTCCCAAACCTCTAAGATTTGCTATTTCATTGATTTTTTTTGTTTTGTTTTTAGAACTGATTTCCATGTTTAATCAAAGCTCACAAGCCCGAGAATGCTGTACATTTTATTGCCAGTCCTGTGGTGAAGTCATAATAAGGGACAGGTAAGGAATTTATTTAACACTGATTAATTCTGTGCCTGGCAATGGTTCTCTTTTTCTTCTATCAGAATTTTTGAAGTAATTGCCAGGGGAGAAGTATATGGCCTTAAAATGAGAGCCAGCTTAATGTCACTTTGAACAAAATCAACCATTAAGCTCTCCAGCAATCATAGAGCAGTTAGGTCTTCTAAAAGGGGACAAAGGGGAACATGGCATGCTGGCTTTGAGGGAGGAAGGCTTATCTTGGTGGAAGCCTGTGTAGATCACTGAAGCGTGTGTCTTCTGAAAAGGGACATGGACTCTGTTGCATGTTTTATCCATCATGTTGGTGAATGAGGTTTTCTCCACATTAAATGAATTTTCTAAATCACAGAGGCTCGTGCAACACAGCTTTTTATTTGAGCTATTTCTATTAGTGCCTTTCTAAACTCCATGTCCTATTTCCCCATTTATTAAAACAGAGCTTATGGAGCACAAATTAACCTTTTCTTGATGATTAAGTTAATCTTGTAACCTCTTCTTGCAGTGTGCTGTGGTTACTCTATTGAGGTGGGAAGGGCTCTTTGCTATATTCTTTCTATTCCCAAGGTGTCTCTTTTCCTTATTTTTTCCCATCTTCTCCCGTTCTTTTGTCAACCTTCTTGTTACCTTGGCACAAACCATTTCCCCCGAATTTTCAGCTTCTAATCATTCATTGGTTGGAAAGACAGATAAAACTGTTAACATCTTTAACAATATTTAAAGAAAGAAGTTAGATTTCTTTGTTAGATGTGTTTCCTGTGAGACAGGTGCCTGAGACTTAGATGTGAATGGCTCCTTGTCTGCATCTGAAACCTGCTCCTCTTTCAGTGTTCATTGAGCTACTCTCTCCCCTGGAATGCTCCACACACCTCTCTCTCCCTCTGGTTAGCGCCTACCTAAATTCATCCGACAGGGCTCAATTGCCGGGAGCCCTCCCTGAACCCTGGGTTGGTTTATGTGCTTGTCTAAAGTTTATGTGCTCCGCTAAGGGTAGTGTCTAGTGGTATAGAGTCAGAAGCCAGACTATCTGGTTTGCATCCACTATTTATTAGCTGTGACTCTGGGCAAGTTACTTAACCACTCCGTGCCTCAAGTTCCTTATTACAAAAATATAAATGATAATAGGAGCTACCTCATAGGGTTGTTGGGAGCATCAAATAAATTTAAGTGTTTATAGCAGTGCCTTGGCACATGGTAGGCATTCAGTATATGATGGTTACTGCTGTAATCATTATTCTTATCATCATCCCTAGCATCATCAGCATCAGCCCCAGGATCAGGCCACAGTGCCTGAAAAATAGTGCACTCTCAATAAATTCTTCCTGGGTTGAATTGAATAAACAGTGGGGTGTTTATTTTGGCTTTCCACCAGCCTCTCTTGCTTACTTTCTGATTCCTGGCAGTGTCCCAGGTAGATGAGATCATGGAAAGTTACCCTAATACAAGTGGGGGGATTGTGAATGGAGCACCTCTGAGTGATTATCTTGGGTAAGAAATGAAGTGACTAAATCTGCAGAAGAGAGGATAATGTCCTTGCTCAGATGTCCTGCAGGCTGAAGTTGCTGCCGAATGTGTACTCCGTGACAGACCCACTGTAGCCTGACATGTCCAGAGCATTCCAGTTTATGTTGTAGTTGAACCTTGAAACTTTTCCTTCTCTTAGTCTGTTTCAGGCTTTGGATTAATTCTCACATAAAGTTTCTGAAACGGGCCTGGCTATCCAACATTGAGGTGACCTAGAAGTTACAGGAGGAGCAGGTTAAATTCAGTGTAACACTATTTCCTGGTACCGCTCACCATAAAAGATAGGCTCATTCGTTATTGGCTGATATTTGTGTTTCATTGGAAAAGGATGATGATATAAAAAATTGTTAACCTGCAGCAAGTTTTCCTATTCAGGAGCTGTATCTTCTGTTTTGTGTCAATTCTTTTTATAATCATGGAATTGAGAACCAGAAGGGGCTTCCAGGTGAACACAGAGGGACAGTTTCACTCTCCCTAATGCTGACTGTCTGGAAGGCCATTTGATGTAAAGCAGAAGTAGGAGATGGGACCTTGGGTTTGAACTCCAGCTTCACCACTTAGTAGCTGGGGAACCTTGTCCACATCACCTCAGCTTCTTCTTGAGTAGACATAATGAGTTTTCTTAAATAGCTATGTCAAGAGACAGAATCTTAGTGACAGAGAAGATTTAGGAGCTTGTTTGGGCCTAACTCCCAGTCTAAATGGGTACTCTTATTTGCCTTCTTCCTCTTTGTAAAAATTCAAATCTGACCTGTCACTTCCCTGCTTAGAATTCTGTAATGCTTCCTACCCATTTCTGTTTCTTCTTAAGTAGACATTATAAGGCCTATTTTCTGAACTTGTCAGAAGAGTTAAAGGCTGAAATATATATAATAGTAAAAGCTCGACAAGCTCTTTTTAATTGTTTTTACAGACTCCTTCCACCACCACCCCCTTTCCATATTGGTCTTATTAGAAAACTAGCAAGTTATCTAGTTTAGTGTTTCAAATCCTTTTGATTCAGGACTGTGTTTTTTAGATGTGCCAGGGAAATGACCCTCCTTTCTCCCTTTTTCTTTCTGAGAAGATAAACATGGACTTACCTGAAAGTCTTTTCCTATCTCACCTGTGCGCCTGGCATGTGTGTGCCTCTGGAACAATGCAGAGAACTCATTAGTAGGTGATTCAAGACTTGGCTTACATTTCACTCTTAGGCAGCATGCCCCATGACTGTTGGAAAAACAAGTATCATCCAGTATCAGCACAAGGATTTCATGTTGACTTTTTACATTAAACCCAGTGGTCTTTTCATTTCTCCCTCAGTTTCCTGTTTCATGCAGGTAGTAAGGATATCTTTTGTGCTTGTTAAATAGAAAACAAAATGAAGTGTATTTCAAAAAAGGCTTGTATGTTCCATAATCAAAATCAACTAATTGTAAGCATCTTTTCCAGGAGGGCTTGGATAGGTGTGATAGGGCAAGGATAATCAACCTTGGGATGGGTTGATTAATCTGTACTGGGAAATCCTCTAATGAGAGGATCTGCTTACTGGCTAGCCTTATTATATGGGAATAAGACCCTTTAGTTTTCTAGGCCTCAGTTTTCTCACCTGTAAAATAGGAAGTTGGATTAGATACATCTGTAGGAGCCCTACCAGCAGAAAATTCTGTGATTAGTAAACCTCATAAAGTTATACCTTGGGTTCTGTGATTGATGATTATTTGGGTAATGCAATTCTAATCCTTGTTCCTTTTTTTTTGTTTGTTTCTTTTTTTGGCTTGTTTGTTTTTAATGAAAAAGGTTCTTGTTAAGCAAATTATAGAAATAAGATGCAAAGGACTGTTTAATCTATTCACACTCATTAATGGCTTTTAAAACTTAATAGCACCGAGATGCATGAAATCTGCTAATGATAGCAGTCCTTTTTCTTAGTTTAGGAATACATGATCTTAACCATTTGTTTTGGTTATTTGAAAACAAATAATGCCTATTTTTTTTTTTTTACCATAAAATTCACCAATATACATTTTTTACAAGTTCAGAGTTTTTGTATAAAATTGTCTAAACAGGGGTGCGTGGGTGGCGTAGTTGGTTAAACGTCCGACTTCGGCTCAGGTTATGATCTCACAGTTTGTGAGTTTGAGCCCCGTGTTGGGCTCTGTGCTGACAGCTCAGAGCCTGGAGCCTGCTTCAGATTCTGTGTCTCCCTCTCTCTCTGCCACTCCCCCACTCATACTCTCTCTCTCACTCTCAAAAATAAATAAACATTTAAAAAAGTTAAAAAGAAAAATTGAACATATACAGTTTATGATTACACTCTTGAGACCAATAGGCCCTAATATCAAGTAACAATAATAACAAAATTTACTTTTTTGTGAGTAGTGTCAGAAACAACTAAATGGTTATTGTGTTTGGGATTTGTTGTGTCTCCTAGAAATAAATTCATGCCAGACTTGAGTTAAATCAGACTTTCAAACAAAAGCCTTTTGATTTTCAGTCCATTTGAGAGGTCTTCTAAGGTCTCTGGACAGGCCCTCCTCATTTCACCTGCACCAGCAGAGCTGGATGTCAGCCGGCAGCCAGGGAGGCCATGGAAACTAGAAGAAACAAGTAGAATGGACTTTATGGAAACATAAGAGATGTCATAATATCCAACCAGGTCCGCTTGACAGACCAGCTATAATTGCATTCTGAAAATAACTACTCTGAGTACAGTCACTTTTCTATGAAAGAGAACAAAGAGGTGAAAAAAGTGTACAGGTGCAAATTGGATTGTTGGTAACACTATACACATTTATGGGAAAAAATGGTTGTACTTTTATGGGTCTAGTTATACCAAGTCCATAATGGTGATCAAATGCTAAGTTTGGCTCATAGGATTTGTCATCTACCAGTTGGATAATACCAGCTGAATTTTTCTAGGTTCTGGCAGCCATATTTTGAGCTTTAGATACTTGATGTTGTTCTTTATTATTATTTTTTAGTTTTTTTAAATGTTTATTTTTGAGAGAGAGAGAGACAGAGTGCAAGTGGGGGAGGGGCAGAGAGAGAGGGAAACACAGAATCTGAAGCAGGCACCAGGCTCCGAGCTGTCAGCACCAAGCCTGATGCGGGGTTCGAACTTACAAACTGTGACATCATGACCTGAGCAGAAGTTCAACGCTTAACCCAACTGAGCCACCCAGGCGCCCCACTTGATATTCTTAAAATTCTTAATGTCTACTTGGTTATAATCCAGTCTGTAAAAGCTCTATGTTGTTACCATTGTTATTATCACTGATTAATGATTGATTTTTAAAGTTAAAGGGTATTGGGGCACCTGGGTGGCTCAGTCCGTTAAGTGTCCTGCTTCACCTCAGGTCATGATCTCGGTTTGTGGGTTTGAGCCCTGCATTGGGCTCTCTGCTGTCAGCACAGAGTCCTCTCCCGATCCTTTGTCTCCCTCTCTCTGCCCCTCCCCTGCTCATTCTCTCGCTCTTAAAAATAAACATTAAAAAAAAAAAGTTTTTTTATGTTAAAGGGCATTGCATTTTCTTGCCTACATGTTTAAGTTTTTTTTTTCTACATGTTTAAGTTTTAAATAAACATCAATCAGTAGCATTGATTAAAATTGTGTATTTTATTTTGCCCTAAAGCTTGTGGGTAAGATGCATTAAAAATAACTAGCAAATTTTAATTCATTATAAACATGTGTTCATGTTATTTTAAGCTGAGAGAAAAATCAAGAAATTATTTCACTCTTTTTCTGAGCTTCATCACATTTTTACCTAAACAGTGCTTTGAAAAAAAAATGGTATTTTATTTTGAAAGTTCTCTTGGGAAATAGATCATATCAAAGTTTCAGGGTTTTCGGTAGATATAGTTTCAGTAGAGCTGTGATCATAATACATGTTTTGTTCTTAAAGGTTTTATGTTTTCCAAAACATCAAAAAAATTATTTCCGTTGTAAAAATACTTTTATCTTTGTAATGACTTGTGAATTAGGCACTTTCTTGCTCCTGATGCCTTAGGTAGATAGTTACGGGATATATTATAGCTCTTATTCACTGTTATATGGGGTCAAGTTAAGTTTGAAATATCACATTTTGTGCTAATGTGCATCAGGTCTCCCAGTTCTCTGTAAATGTTGGTGCAGTGTCATTTCTGTGATCACGCATGAGATTTTTACATTGCTGTCTTTTGCACTATATTGAGGATCTGCTTATTGGATCTTTTGCACTATACTGAGGATCTGCTTATTGGCACTACATGCAAAATGTCAAGAGACAAAGAATCTTAGTGATGGAGAAGATTTAGGAGACTATTTAGGCCTGCTTCCCACTCTAAACAGGTACTCTTATTTGCCTCTTCTTTGTAAAAATTAAAATCTGACCTATCACCTTTCCACTTAAAATGCTGTAATGGTTCCCACCTATCTGTAGAAACAAATCCCTACCCCTTAGATTGGCATGTAACACCCAGCACAGTTTGCCACCATCCCATCTCCCCCGTCTCCTTTACTGATGTTCTACATTGTCAGGGGAGGGATTATATTCCAAGGGAAAGAGTTCAGTTTTGGAGCCAGGAAGACCTGAGTTAAGATCCTGCCTTCATTCATCACCTCTGGCTCTGTGAACTTAAACAGATTATTTAATGTTTCTGAGCCTATCTTTCCTCCTCTGTAACAGGGGAATGGAAATTGTCACCTCACAAAGTTGTAGTAAGCATTAAGTAGAATAAGGTGTGTGCAGTGCCCACCAGAGGTCTTCTGAAATTCAGTTAAATATACAGACCCACAATACTACCACAGGCCACATTTCTTGCCAGCTTGCCAGCAGGGCAGCCTCGGGGGAAGTTCCTCTCAGCAGGGGTCCTACAGTAGTTGCAGGGAGTGACAGCTCACATACCCATCTGGAGACTCTTGTCTCCCCATGTGACACAGTTCTAGGTACAAAGCTCAAGGTCCACAATCAAGCAGGTGCAGGAGCTACCCTGAGAAGAAGCCTCATGACCTAAGCAGCCAATATATCTTGTAATGCTTTTTGCATAATTTCTAGAGTTTCTTGCAAAGGACTGCATTCAGGGAAGTCCAAAGCATGGCACCCTCATCAGACATTTACAGCTCATTCATACTTCCTTTCAGTCCAGATGCAATTTACCAGTCAGGGATCATTTTTACCACAAGCAGTGTTGCCTAGCAATATAATTGATGTCTACCATCTACCTAGTTTCCAGGGTAGCAGAGCTAGGTGGTTAAACTAAACATTAGATTCTCAAGTAGCAAGGGAAAAGTTTTGTTAACCCTTTTGTCCCAATATGCAACAGACCCAACCAGGGGCCTCACATGTTATAGTTATCAAAATATGCTTGTTCATTCCTTTAACAAGTATTTAAGAACTTATGCTATGAGTCAGGCACTGTGCCAGACACTAGGAAGACAAGTTAAAGAGATACGGTGCTCATCTTTATATTGTTAACTCCACCTGTGATGATGCGCTTAATTCCTTTAATTGTCTGAAGAACTACTTATCCTTCAAAGGTCAGCTCAGATATCATCTCCTCTCTGAAGTCCATATACACTTTACTACCCTAGGACTTTGTATTTATTGTCCTGAATTTGTGGGTTGGTTTTATGAATCCACGAATCCCCTAAAGTAATATGCAGATTTTGTGTGCATGTGGGAATATGAGTTTGAAGAAAGGACAAAAGCTTTCGTTAAATTTTTAGAGGAGTCTAAACTGTCCTCTCTCCCAACCCCATTTAGAATTTAGAACCATTACTTTTATATAAGCATTAATCATATTTTATAAAGCTTTATTATCATTTGTTTATAGTCTGTATCTCCTACTAGCCCATAAGTACCCTGAGAGAAGGAACTGTGCATATGAATATTTTGTGTCAACAGAATGCTTGCTTCATAGAAGGCTTTTAAAAAACATATGTTGAAAAAATTGCTTATTAACCTTAGTAGACTCAGCAGCTTGAGTGATGCTTCTAATGTACAGCTCCTAATTTGAAAGGGAAAGTTCTTCCTTATGTTAAAGTAAAATCAACCTTTCTTGTTCCTAGCTCTGTCCTCTAGACTTCTACATTAAACGTCTACCCTCTTCCATATTGTAATTACCTTTTTTTTAAAAAGATTGACACATTTTAATATATTTTATTTTATTTTTTTTAAATATTTATTTATTTTTGAGACAGGGAAAGACAGAGCATGAATGGGGGAGGGTCCGAGAGAGAGGGAGACACAGAATCCGAAACAGGCTCCAGGCTCCGAGCTGTCAGCACAGAGCCTGACGCGGGGCTCGAACTCACGGACCGCGAGATCATGACCTGAGCCGAAGTCGGATGCTTAACCGACTGAGCCACCCAGGTGCCCCACATTTTAATATATTTTAATTTTATATTGATACAAAAGCAGTAAGGAAGAGATTGAGAAGAATGATTATTAAACAGTAATAGAGTGAACCACTTTTATACTTACAAGCCCCCCTCCTCCCATCACTGATCAAATAACAGACCAGTCCATGATTCCACTTGCTGGTGGTATTCCAGGTTGAATGTTTGAGGGTTCTGCGGTTTGTTGTTGCTGGTGGATCCACAACTACTGGGCAGAGTCCCGTGGTGGATTGGAGCAGTGGAGCAGCTGTCAACCTTTGTGGATCTTAGCTTTGTGCTGGTACTTGAGAAGCCGGGTGAGGTGGTGATAGAGCTGCTGCCCAGCGGCCTGCGTCCACAATTCACTTTCCACAGACTCCAGTGGGAGAAAGTGATGTGTTCACCTATCATTTTCTTACTGGTGGGTCTTAACATACAACGTAATATTAGTTGCAAGGGTACCACTTAGTGGTTTAGCACTTTCGTATAACACCTGGTGCTCATCACGACAAGTGCACTCCTTAACCCCCATCACTTCTTTAACCTCCCTCCACTTCTGGTAATAACCATCAGTTTGTTCTGTAGTTAAAAGTCTTTTTATGAGACTCATTTGAGGAGATCAAAGAAAAGGATTACATGGGGGAAATCATTAAAAAACAATACATTTGTGTCTTAAATATTTTAACTTAAAACATGCAAATATACATTAATTTACTAATATTTTACTATGGAACCAATATATTTTTGTTAAACATGACTCCACTATTGTCTAGCTTTTTTCACTGTTAACATGTTATCCAAGATTCATCATCTACAATTTTCAGTTTGTTTCTTAAAATTTTTTTTAATGTTTATTTTTGAGAGAGAAAGAGAGCATGAGTGGGGCAGGGGCAGAGACAGAGAGGGAGACACAGAATGCGAAGCAGGCTCCAGGCTTTGAGCTGTCAGCACAGAGCCCATTGTGGGGCTCGAACTCATGAGCCGTGAGATAGTGACCTGAGCCGAAGTTGGATGCTTAAGCAATTGAGCCACCCAGGCGCCCCTCCAGTTTATGTTTCTTTAGAGTAGAATGAGTCATTCGACACTTTTAAAACCTTGGGATTATAGAATTTTTCTAGAATTTTACTCTTTCTGTCTCTCTCCAATGTTCTATAGTTATATCTTCTCACCACTTATTGGGGTTTTGTTTGTTTTGTTTTTTGTGTGTTTTTTTTTTTTTACAACCGACTTTCATTTAGTCTGAAATTTTTTGTTTTCAGAGGAATAGCAATTCGTATTTCCTTGGTTTATATACTATTTAATTAAATTAGATAACTAAAACAACATATAAGTATCATAAATAGGTCTGTGATCAAATACAATTGATTCTTAATGACCATGTGTTTCTGCTGATAGAAGCAGAGGTGTGCAAGTATTGAGACTGCTTAAGCATTTGCACTGCTCGTGGGCATTAAGAAGACCACAAGCATGTTTCTGTTCTGTTTTTCTCAGGATTACTTATTTGGAAGTTTCTTCATCATCCCGCCCACATTTCTTCTCCTCTTAGACCACTGATCTTCCTAACTTAGAATAGAAGTACACCATGTTTGGCTTTTCTTCTGGTAACTTCTGACGTATCTATTGTTGTCCAGGAGAAAAACAAAACTATCAAAAAAGAAAAAAAGCGGTAGCAAATATAAGGGCCTAATTAAGCATAAGGATGTTTTAAGCATAAAAAATAGTAGCAACGTGGAACTCAATTTCTCTCCCTTTGAGTGTGGCCTAGACCTAGTGACTCACTTCCAAGGAATAGAGTATGCAAAGGGAGAAACACAGCCTTTTTACTGGAGTAACCTAGTAGATACCACACTGGCCAAGTGTTCAAGTTGAACAGCACCAGTGATAAGTCATATTGATAGAGTGTACCCTCTGGTAAGATGTACTGAGAGACGCACTTCACTTCTATGGTATTCTTCCCCAAATCCATAACCCCAGCCTAATTTTGAGAAAATATCAGACAAACTTAAATTGAGAGATAATCTGTAGAACACCAGACCAGTGCTCTTCAAAAATGTCAAGGTCCTGAAAAATAAGGAAAGACTAAGAAAATGTAACAGACTAAACAAGACTGGGGAAACATGATGATTAAGTGCAGTGTGTTATCTTCAATTGGATCCTAGAACAAAGGGAAAAAGGATATTAGTGGAAAATCTTGGGGAATCCAGATAAAGTCTGTAGTTTTGACAAATCTTCCATGGTTATAAAAGATGTTAACCTTAGAGAAAGCTGGGTGGAGTGTATGTGAGTACTATTGGTACTGTTTTTGTAACTTTTCTGTAAGTTTAAATTTACTCCCAAATAAGTTTATTAAAAAATAGTAATGGGAGAAATCACAAAAGAAAGGGTTAGGTGATTTGAAATCTAAGACGACTAAACCAAATTAAAAGGCAGTAACACTGGGACACCTGGGTGGCTCAGTCAGTTTGAGCGACTGACTGTTGATTATAGCTCAGGTCATGATCTCATGGTTCATGAGACTGAGCCCTTTGTTGGGCTCTGTGCTGACAGCTTGGAACCTGCTTGGTATTCTCTCTCTCTCTCTCTCTCTCTCTCTCTCTCTCCCTTTAACTGTGCCCCTCCCACTTGTATGAGTGTATGTGCTTACTCTCTCAAAATAAATAAACTTAAAAAAAAAGGCAATAACACTGAAAAAGTAATTTGTCACAGATGATAGATAAAACGCTAATATTCTTAAAATAGAATATACTCTTATCTTTCTTATAAAATTTTTTAAATGTTTATTTTGAGAGAGAGCAGGGGAGGGCCAGGGAGAGAGGGAGAGACAGGATCCCAAGCAGGCTTCACACTATCAGTGCAGAGTCTGAGGTGAGGCTTGAACTCAAGAACTTTGAGATCAGGACCCGAGCTGAAATCAAGTGACCGACACTTAATGGACTGAACTCCCCGGCACCCCAAGATAGAATATACTTTTAAAAATTAGTAGAAACATACTAATACCTCATTGGAAAATAGCCATTGATCACAAATCACAGAAGAAACACACTGGTCAATAAATACGACAGCCAGTTCAATCTCACTAGCAATTAAGTGTTGCTAATTGAGAACAGTATTGAGAACATTTTCACCCATTACATGGAAAAGTGATAGTATTCAATGCTGAAGAAGGTAAGTAGAAGAATTATAGATTGATACAGCCTTTCTGAAAAGCAGTTTGCCGATATGTATTGGGTTTTAAAATAGGTATATAATTTGTGATTGTAATCACACTTGTAAGATTTTTTTTCCCAAGGAAATAATCATATATTATACAAATTTTCTAATAAGAATGTTCATCACAAGGTTGTGATACTGAAAATCTTGAAACCTAAATATCTATACCAGTGGGGGAAATGATCTAAAAGTTTTGGCATACTTACAGAATAGAATGGAGGCATTAAGAGTCATCATATAACTAAAAAAAAAAAAAAAGAGAGAGAGTAAAAATAAAAGCAAGATACAGTTTGTGTATATCTTCTGATCCTGGGCTGTGTACATGTGTACTGCAGTGGTTTCTTGAGAGGATTGCAAGGAAATATCCTGTCATTTGCATAGTTACTTGTCTTTGGCTGGGAAGGAAAGGATGATTTTCATTTTCTTTATACCTTTACATATTTTCGAACTGTCTATAGTGAGTATATGTTACTTTTGTAATTGAGGGGAAATTCTTTCATTACAGACAATGTGATTAATGAGTTTCTTTCATCTTTCATGCTGGTTTAATTTAAAAATGCTAGATTTCCATTTTGTTCTGTAAAAAATTGTTTCTCCTCTTTCCACTAGGAAGCTCCTCAGGGTGCTCCCATTGCCGAGTGAGAACTGGGGAGCTCTAGTTGGAGAATGGTGTTGTCATCCTGACCCCTTTGCTAATAAGCCACTTCATCCACAAGAGAATGACTGTTTTATTGGAGACTCTTTCTTCTTGGTGAATTTAAGAAGTGATTTATGGCAGCCAAGACCTGAACTAGCCCCAGTGGAGACACACTGTCTTTCTTCTGAGAACCATTTTAAATTGGTAAAATATCTTTTCAAAATAAATGCTAATTTAGAGGTTGGCTTAGAAACTGGTTTCTCCAATCTTTTCTTAATTAAAGCACGCTACACAGACTGTTCTAAGGACCAAAATCCATTATTTTCAAGTTCCTCTATTCTCCAGCTCTGCTCTATTGATATAGGAAGAGCATATGGCTTTAGACCAAAACAGCTTACAGGGTCTGGAGGAAGAAGGAAAGAGGACTTTTTCGTGCATAGAATTGGGAATGTTGCCATTTTACAAACGAAATTGCCCTACTTTCTTCTTTTTAGGACAATATTCCATAATCTGTATAGTCTGATTTAGATTAAAGTGTTCTTTGTTCCAGGATATGTAGTACAGAGTTAGGCCTAGGTATTTCCCTGTGTCCACTGATGTCATGAGAGTAGATGCCATCAAGGAAAAAGAGGAAATGGAGGAGTCCAAGTGTGGAAAGGAAGCTTGTGCTGCAGGCTCCAAGTTGGTGGTTGACACGGTGAGGTCAAGTGTCTCTTGCTGTAGAAGTTGCTTTAGGGAGAAGGCAATTTCCTCTCACTGCAGAGAACAAATGGTTTACCTTACTTTAAAAGAAAATCAATGGCATTGACTTGGCCCTTGTGAGAAATCATTCTCCTGGTGGCAAATCAATACAGATGTGATTTAAAAAGTAAAGGAAATCATTGCCAGAGAATCTTCATTTTCACATCTGATTATTGGTAGGAACGAAAGCATTGTACGTTAAATTTCATTTAAAATTCATTTAATTTTTGTAACAAAAACTGAACCACTTTAGGAAATATGCAATAGTTGAGCAGCTCTTAGATTGTAAGTTAGCTTACATAACTATTTTCTGTTTTAAGGACAGATTAAGGAGGTTTATCAAATATCAAAGTTATTAGAATTAAGTGCCTTATCTCTCACCATAAGCACATTTACCTAAATATGGTTCATTTAAATTACCTAAATATGGTTCATTTAAAATTATAGTACTTTATCCTTTTATAGTTTTCAAAGATAAATGGTAAGTTAATATAAATCTGTTATATGTTTAATATGGTTATATTAAAATTGTATTTTAATCTAAATTTGTATACTAATACTTTACTGTCTATGTACTTTAACTTTCATTCTTGTGATAAGCTATAAATTTTTAAAATATTTTCAAGGAAATATTTTTAAAATACTTGAATGGAAGAGGAGAGGAGAAAAATTAAAAGAGAAACCACAAGTTTCCCTTTTTAGATAAACTGTATGGAAATACATTCTTCTCATTTATGTCTTTATCTGTTATATGATGCCATTTCCAAGAATGTCTCTTCATTGTGAACAGTCATTGTATGTGTTAAAGGAAGACCCTTCATAGTCAGACCTAATGGTGTTTAGTATCATTGAGACTGTGGGAAACTCCTATCACAAGCTGCTGTTGACAAGATTGTTTCTAAGTTAGCCAAGGTGGAAGTTTCTCTTTAATTGCATATTGCAGCAGTTGAAAGAGTATGCCTGTGACCAAAATAGTAACATAAATTTGGAGGGACTGCTTAAACAGTGCTCTCAAGGCTCCTGTGGGAACAAGGCTGCTCTGTGCTATTGAAAACCTATTTCTCATATCACCAAGTCTAGCCATCTAGCAGGGTTTTGAAATGTCACATGGTGACACAGCATCCTAATGGTATCTCTTGGGAAACATTTTTTTGGCGAGACAATATCAAGGGTCCTTAGAAATTGAAACAACACAAAGGGAAATAAAAACGAAGACAGGAGGCTAATCCACATCTCTGTGCAGTGGTGCCGTCTCTCAGATATATTGATTTAATTAGTTCACAACACGGTCTTTCTTTGATGTTTGCTCTGCAGAGTTCCCACAGTTAGGCTGCTTCATCGCACAACTTGCTGTATTATTTCCTTTAAGCGTTGGTCAGGAGAAATGCATTACAAAGCGGAGCTTCACTTTAAATGAAATTTAGACTGTTAAAATATTTTAATTAAAAAGACCTGAATTTAAAAATAAAATCCAGCACTTAATTCTTTCCTGCAGTACCCCCCCTTAACACTGTACAGTATTTGTCCCTGAAAATGTGGCAGTATATAACTTTTGTTTTCACACGGTAACCTCCTGAAGATTTCCTTATTCTTGCATTTACTCATTGTCTCATGCTATTTTTTTTTTTTTTTTGTCTACCAACGTAATAAAAATTTCACATCTTGTAATAGGATGATAAAGATGACAAAGGTGGCACCTTAGCCATTTGTAAGATACATAATATTATTCTAGACTTAGAGAGTGCGGTCACACAGGAACAAGCTGAACTTTGATTATATTACAGCTGGCAGGTACAATTAACAGCTTTACCTTTTTTCCTTTCCTGGGGTGCTTGGCAATAATTTATTGATTTGGTAATTTGTTAAGTCAATAGGGGTGTATTTCTTATTTTCTCAGAATAATGTGTTGAATTTTGTAAACATGCACAAATGTAAAAAGGATAGAATTGGGAACTTCAGAATACCAGTCATCTTGATTCATAAAGTATGCTTCATCGCGCCCTTTAACCTCCACCCCTGCCCCCACCACCACAGGAGGGCTTTAAAGCAAATCCCAGACATTATGTCATTTCATCCCATACGGATTTTTCTTTTTTAGGTAACCACAGTGTCATTTCACATTTGACAAAAATGAACAATCATTACTTGGTGATAAAATCCTAGGCCATACACATACAGATTTTACCATTTATATTAAAGGTATTTTCTATTTGTTTGAATCAAAATACACACATTTGGTTGTTTGAAATAATTTGCTTTTTATTGATCACATTTTAAAATCCCAATTACCAGCGTCTTGAAAAGGTAGACTTTTTTTTGGTGAACAAACCAACAAAAAAAATTGTTTCGCTTCATTGAAAGACAAAGCAAAATGTGCCGTAAGAGCAATTATAAATGAAATACATAATGGAGCACCTGATGAACATTTTTTTGCTTTGAATAGAAGATCTTCTCAAGCATTGCTACTCCAATACCCCATATTAGTTTTTAGTAAAGCCTTTAGTTTTTGGTAAGATTTAATGAGGATGGTTTGATTTAACTGGTACAAAATAGGATCTTTGAAAAAGTGTCTTAAGACCAATTTGGAGCCATACAGATAGATTTTATTGTAAGAAAGCATGAAACTGCCCAAATGTCAAAGTTTCAGTTGAGCATATCTGCTTTCTGAGCTTCCTGTATCCTTTAAAAAGAATTTTTTTTTTTTTAATTTTTATTTTTGAGAGAAAGAGGCAGCATGAGCAGGGGAGGAGCAGAGAGGGAGACACAGAGTCCAAAGCAGGCTTCAGGCTCTGGGCTGTCAGCACAGAGCCCGATGCAGGGCTTGAATTCATGGACTGCGAGATCATGACCTTAACCGACTGAGCCAGTTAGGTGCCCCTATTTCATTTTGTTAAAAAAAAAAAAATGCAGGCCATAACCCATTGAAGTGATTCTGTGAATTAGTTTGGAAAACACTTGGTGTAGTGCTTAGAAGCATAAGTTTTAGCATCTAAGGGGTCTAGATTAAAATATCAGCTCTATCAGTTATTAGCACATCCATGGAACTCAGTTTAAATTCTTTTTTTTTTTTCAACGTTTATTTATTTTTTGGGACAGAGAGAGACAGAGCATGAATGGGGGAGGGGCAGAGAGAGAGAGAGAGACACAGAATCGGAAACAGGCTCCAGGCTCTGAGCCATCAGCCCAGAGCCTGACGCGGGGCTCGAACTCACGGACCGCAAGATCGTGACCTGGCTGAAGTCGGACGCTTAACCGACGGCGCCACCCAGGCGCCCCTGTTTAAATGTGCTTCTTATACAGTTTTTCAGAAAATATTTATTTATGCTAAGGAAAATATAATTGTACTCAAACTTACCCTAATCAGTTAAGATTCCTCAGATCAATACATATATCCCACATCAGGAACACACTCTTCCTTTCTTAGACCAGCAATTTAGTCTGCTCTTTCCTAGGAGAGATGACCTAGGTGGCCAGAGTTGCAGAAATTCCTTCTCCCCGCCCACTTTTACGTGACGTCTGCCATGTTGCAGTGTGTCTATGTGAGAGGAATGTTACATGGTTTTAACAAAGGTATTGCTATGGATGTGAAAAAAGCATATTTTTTGGTAGATTCTTAATATGCAGTTGTTGTCCAGTAAAAGGCAAAAAATTGGTCTCTTTGTAGGAGGATATGGGTTTTCAGCCTGTTCCTTGAATGACATGTGCCCAAACTATGTTTTGTTTATGTAACATCCACCTGGCAGTCAACATGAGCCTGGGACAGTGCTTTATATAACACTCCCTTTTAAATACTAATAAACAACACTAATGAGTAGAACACTAGTATTTACTACCTTAAACGGGCGAGGAAACCAAAACAGGTTAATTAACTTGCTCAAGGTTATGTGTGTAATAAATAGCAGGACTGGGATGTAAACCTGGGAAGTCTGGCCCCAGACTCAGGGCTCTTAACCACCATGCTACTGCTTCTAACATAATCTCATATAAAAAACTAAAAATCAGTTTTTTTAAAAAAAATTGAGGTATAATTGACATATAACATTATATTACTTTTAGGTATATAATCCCATATATGTATATGTTGTAGAATTGTGCATATTGTACATTGTACATAGAATGTATATTATTATAGAATTAGATGGACGCTAGCAATTTTAATCTGCATCCCAAATGGTGAATTTGGAGTTTTACAGTTTAGGAATGCTTCAGGAATTTCTCTGAGAGCATTATCCAGTTTTTCCAATTATAATGAATATCTTAAGTAGAAAAATGTGTTATATGAATGTGTTAAATTTATTTATTTTTTAAAAAAATTTTAATGTTTTTATTTATTTTTTGAGAGAGAGAGAGAGGGAGAGAGAGAGAGAGACAACTGAGAGAAATGAAGACAGAATACGAAGCAGCCTCCAGGCTCTGAGCTGTCAGCACAGAGCCTGACGTGGGGCTTGAACCCATGAACCATCAGATCATGACCTGAGCCAAAGTTGGAACGACTGAGCCACCCAGGCACCCCAAATGTGTTAAAAAAAATTTTTTTTAATTTTAAGTTTATTTACTTATTTTGAGAGAGAGAGCACAAGCAGGGTAGAGGCAGAGAGAGAGAGGAGAGGGAGGATGCCAAGCAGGCTCTGTGTGTCAGTCCCGAGCCCCATGAGGGTCTCAAACTCACTGTCCTTGAGATCATGACCTGAGCCAAAGGCAGCTGCTTAACTGACTGAGCCACCCAGTTACCCTGGTTACATATTTTTGACTTCTGGTGAGGGCCTATGAATTATAGATTACTTTTACATAAGTTACACTGGACTAGAAATCAAAATAATGGCTCTAATTTTTGATTCTCCTGTTTGCAGACACATGAATTAGAACAAGTCACCTACTCTCTCTGCCTTTGTTGCCTGCCATCTACTCATTCTAAATGATAATGTGTATTTGGAAGTACATTTTAGAAATGTAAAGTGCTTCTTTTTCGAATTATTTACAACAGATTATCAAGAAGTGGTTAGGTTTGGAAAAATCAGTGTGTTCATTATTCTGTCTTTAGATCTGAAAAAAAAATCTCTGTGCATGTGAATTATGCATACAAGCTAAATGTGTTCTCAGTATTTAGTAGAGGGCAAAATAAAATGTAAAGTTCAAAGTATACTCTAGAGACTATGTTAAAATTATATATTCCTTTTAAGAAAAGCTGAATGACATTTAAATGACATTTTTCTGTTCTACAGAAACCAAAGGCAAATACCAAAGTAATTTGTAAGCGTTGCAAGGTAATGTTGGGAGAGACCATGTCATCAGGTAAGAATTTCATAATAAAAAAGCCAAAATGATTGCCGCCTTATTAAAAATGAGTAGAAGGAGATTTTATAGGAAATCTATGTGAAAGATAGATAACTAATATATGTTGTAAAATTGATGATTTTTAAAATAGAAATCAAGTGACATATCATCAAATATGCCAAGAAGGTTGTGTATTTTGACCTTTATAAGTACATAGTATTGAGTTTTAAACTTAGGTTGGGTCATTTTCAGTATTTCATATCCTCTTAGTGGATATAAAACTACAGTATAAAGTTTGTCCTTGGGTCTTTCTTAAAGAATATCAGGGCTTTTTTCTCAGTACAACTCCTCAGTCAGAATTGTTGGTTGCTAGAGATGATGAAGAAGTTTTCTTGGCTGCCATCTGCCTTAGGGCTGTATTTTGGGCTGGGGGTTGAAAGAGAACTTTTGAAATGGAAGAAAACATATTCTGAGTTTCGTGCTCTGTTCCTATTCTCTTCCCGATAATTATGTTTATATAAAGTCTATGTTAAATCACTTTCAAATATAATAAAATCATGATAATTAAATTGCAGTACTATTTTTTTTTAATGTTTATTCATTTTTTTTTTTTCATTTTTTTTTTTCAACGTTTATTTATTTTTGGGACAGAGACAGAGCATGAACGGGGGAGGGGCAGAGAGAGAGGGAGACACAGAATCGGAAACAGGCTCCAGGCTCTGAGCCATCAGCCCAGAGCCCGACGCGGGGCTCGAACTCACGGACCGCGAGATCGTGACCTGGCTGAAGTCGGACACTTAACCGACTGCGCCACCCAGGCGCCCCAATGTTTATTCATTTTTGAAAGAGAGACAAAGTGTGAGCAGGGGGGGAGCAGAGAGAGAGAGGGAGACACAGAATCTGAAGCAGTCTCCAGGATTTGAAAATGTCTGGAGAGCTACAACATGCTGCATTAGCTTTATGGATGACAAATAATTGTTTTTAATACAATTAATTAGAAATGTAAGTAAAGCTAGTGCACCTAAAGAAGGCAGATGGTAGTGTTGTTTGTTTCTTAAAATCATCAGAATCTTGTAAATAGTTGACTTGCTCAGAGTGAACAGAAAAGAAAGAATGAGCAGTGGTAAAGGATGCCATCCCCAATGTCACTTTGGAGAATGAAAGCAAGCCCTTTAAGCAACAACTTAGAAAGTTTTAAGGCTTCCAGTCAAATTAGGCAAATTGATTTTTTTTATAATTTTTATTTATTTTTTATTTATCTTAGAGAAAGAAGAGAGAGACAGAGTATGAGCAGAGGAGGGGCAGAGAGAGAAAGAGACACAGAATCTGAAGTAGGCTCCTGGCTCTGAGCTGTCAGGAGAGATCCTGATGCGGGGCTCGAACTCAAGGAGCATGAGATCATGACCTGAGTCGAAGTTGGCCCTCAACGAACTGAGCCACCCAGGCGCCCCAATTTTTTAATTTTTTATTCTTTTCCCTTGTCCCTGAAGCCCAGTTAAAATGTCAGTTAAGGAATAAAAGATATGTATATCCACAGAGACCATGAGAAATTGAGAGGAAGTGACAGTAATGTAAACAAGAGATATAAGCAGACATTTTTGGAAACTGTAAAGCTGAGAGGTGTGGGAACACACTTGGCAGTGTGGAGGAAGCTGCAGTCTCAGTGTCTGCAGATCATCTGAGTGAGGAGTGAGCCAGTACTCGTGAGCCTCAGTGCTGGTCAGAATTTGGAGGCAACAGGTAACAGGGAAAGCAGTCTGAGACAAGGGGCTGGAGGAAGGATGGTTAATTCAAAATTTTTATATGGAGCTGTAAAACTCCTAAGATTCCTGTATTTGCAACTTGCTTATACTCTCAAGGTAGGAGATTAGAGGACTCTTTTCTTGGAAAATGAAAGAATACCAATCAGAGAAGAGATTTGCAGATACTCTTTCAGGGGTCATTCAACAGTAAAATGAGCCTAGATCTAGCCATCCTACAGTCAACAAGCCTTGTACCTACATGTAAGAGTTTCCTGTCAGTATTTTTTTTATTTATACTTAAATATGAATGGATTGCTGAGAATCAAAAAATATTAGAGCAAACCTCCAACTAAGAGACTGAAGTAAATAATCAAGTAAACAATAAAGCACCAAGAAAAACAAATTAATGTATAAAACAGAAGAATATCTTGAACAAAAATAATGTTCTTAGAGAAATGAAATAATATTGTCTCCATAATTCAGAGAATATAGAATTAAAGATGTGACTGCTTAAAAAAAGTAATGAAAGGACTAAAAGATAAAATTAAGGAACTATCTTATCTCCTAAATCAGAACCAAAAGTCAGATATTGAAGATTGGAAAGGAATTGTGGGAAAAAACCATCATGTAAGTTTCCTGAGGATAGAGATATTGTCTATCTCATTTATCACTATAACCTCAGCATTAAAACAATATCTGGCACATAGTGGGTACCCAATAAATATTAATTGAATGAATGAATGAATGGAGACTTTTAGGATATTCAACATCTAGCTAATAGAAATTCTAGAAAGAAAGAATATAGACAACAGAGTTTAGGAAATTATCAAAGAACAGAAATACTAAAAACACATTACAAGGCTATTTTCCAGAGCTGGGGCTTCAGTTTCTCAACTGAAGGGGCCCACTACATGTCCAGTATGATGAATGGGATGGGAGGGCAGCTACCCAAAGCTGCATCATTGAGTAATTTCTGAATACCAAGGAAGAAGTTTCCAAAGGAAAAAAAAAAAAAAAAAAACAAGTAGTGAACAAAGGATTAGGAATTAGAATGGCATTGAACTCTTTTTTTTAGTTTATTTATTTTGAGAGAGAGAAAGAGCATGTGCACAGGGGAGGGGCAGAGAGAGAGAGGCAAAGAGAGAATCCCAAGCAGGTTCCGTGCTGTCAGCAGAGCCGACATGGGACTCGATCCCATGAACCATGAGATCATGACCTGAGCCTAAATCAAGAGTCAGTCACTCAACTGACTGAGCCATCCAGGTGCCCCAAGAATGGCATTGAACTCTTAACAGCATTGTTGAAAGCTAGAAGACAATGAAGCAATGCCTTCATAATTTAGAAGGAAAAAATATTTTTAATCCATAATTCTGTCACAAACTATCAATCAAGTATGAAGATAACACATAGACAGACCTCAAATGTACATTTTCCTTAGGAATGTGATATAGGATATATCTCACCAAAACTAAGGATTTAACCTGGAGAGAGAAGACATTGGTTTTGGGAAACATTATCTAACACAGATAAGGGAGTCTCAGAGTGAGGGACACACAGCAGGCCTAGAGAGTAACAGCCTGGATTGAAACAAAAGGAGAGAAGATTGCAATAAACATGTTTTCAGTTACAAAATGAAACTGATACATTCTTTGATGTATATGACCACATGTAACAGTCTTGGGATAAGCCACTCTATCATATGGGAAGAATTAGCTAAAGGTGTTTGGAAAACTAATCCAATGAAAAAGAAGTTATGCACTACAGAAAAGCAGAAGGTTGAACAAGAAAGGAAACATTTCCATGGTATTATAGCCATAATAACGTGAAGTTCAATAGGCAAAGGAGAAACTAGAAATTTAAGAGGGAGATTTTGGAAGCAAAAGGCTAAAGACAGGCTGAGATGATAAGCTTTTCACACAGTTCTGGCTGACTGCTAAATGCACATAATAGATGCCAGAGCATCTAATAAGAATTGAAAGCTTGGGGAGACGTGCACATTTTCCCATGCCTTTAATTTCATTTCTCAGTCAATAACACAATTGGGCAGCAGAAGGTAAAAACCTTAATGACTTGAAGTATTTAAGCAAAACATCTCCCCAAATCTGCTGACAGCTGAACTGTGAAGGTATAGTGGATACTTCCTAGGGAGCCAGGCTACATAAAATAAAACTGAGCAGAAACATTAGTGGCTACACACTGTGGGGAGACATATTTCATAGTTTGAGCCCAGGTTAGTTAATTGACTATTATACTTATCAGCCAACAATCCTTGAAAGAACAAAACAAAATCCAGGATAGCGACGGTATATTACATACAATGTCCTACTTCCATTTAGAAATTACTAGACATGCAAAGAAGCAGAAAAGAGTGATTGATACTCAAAGAAAAAACAGGACTCAATAAACAGGTGATGAGTAAGCACAAATATTCGACTTAGTAGACAAAGATGTTGAAGTAGCTGTTAAAAAACCTCTTGAGTGAACTAATAGCAAATCTCAACAAATTGGAAACTTCAAAGAGAAAATCATTGGTAATTACAGAGCTCAAAAGTACAGTAAGTAAAAAATTTACTAGGTTAGCTGTACTACATATTTTAGATGGCAGAAGAAAAAATATAATCATTGAACTTGAAGGTATATTAATAGAAATTCACCTATCCAAAGAACAGAGAGAAAAAGTTCTGGATCAAAATGGTCAGGACCTCAGATATTTGTGGGACAATATCAAGTGCTTCGGTAGATGTGTAAATGGAGTCTTGGGGTGAGAAGGAAAAGAATAAGTCAGGAGAAAAAAAATTGTGGAAAAAAATGGCTGAAGTCTTGGCAACTTTGGTGAAAAATATTAACTTTTAGATCCAAGAATTGCAATGAAAAGTAGGGTAAACACAAAGGACACCTCGCCCAGCCACATTGTAGTCAAACTAATAGAAGCCAAAGATGAAGAGAGAATCTTGAAAGTACAAAACATCTCTTACAGGGATTTCATGATACAATTAAGGCTGACTTTTTACGGAAATATGACAGCCAGGAGACACTAAAATGAGATATTCAAATGCTGGGGGTGGGGAGAAAAACATTAAAAAAACAAACAAACAACTGTCAACTAACAATTCTATATCAAGCAAAACTGTCCTTCAAAAAATGAAGGCAAAATAAGGGCATTTTCATATAAATATATGGAAGTTATGCATTACTTGCAGACCTTTTCTACAAAAAATGATAAAGTTCTTCAAGCTGAAGTAAAAGATAGCAAAGGTAATTGGAATCCACAGGAAGAAATGAAGAGCAAGATAAATAGAAAATATGTGGGTAAATTACCACAAAAGTAAACTCAAAAGTTAGCACAAAATTGAAGTCACCTTTCCAATACATTGTGCCAATTCTCTAAAATTAGAACTTTTATTTTGATTGCTTTGAGAAGTAAAGGTATAAATTAAAGACTACACAAAAAGGGAACCTAGTAGAGTACTCTCTGCACAAAAATTGGAGGCCCTAAAGACCCATACCCTTACTGTGGAGGTGAATCAGAAGTGGAACAGCCCTGTGGAATTACAGACAGGTCCTATCAGTCCTTTGGCACTTTAGGGAATTTCAAGTCTTGAACTTGGTTAGTCTGCTGTGGGCTAGCCATAACACCTTGTGCCTGCCAAAAATCAAATGCATATCACGTCCGGAGGAAAATGCCTTCATTGTAAAACTCAGAATACCACAAATAATTTGTCAAGTACAGTGTTCACCATACAACCAAAGATAAATAAACATACAAGTAGACTAGACTTTCATCAACAAGAACTAACACAAATAGCGAACAACAGAAACAGACTTCTGTTACTGGAATTCGCAGACATAAACTGGAACAATCATGCTTTCCGTATTTATAAGAGAGGTTTGAAGGTATCCAAAGGAAAAGGAGACAACAGCAAGAATATTTGGTAAAGATCTATAATGGAATTTCTAAAAAATATATAACTGAAATTTAGAATTTGGTGGAGGTTTTAATGGCAGATTAGGTACAACTTAGAGAAAGAATTAATGAATAGACAATTGAGAAGAAAAATCTGGAAGCCAGCACAGAGAGACAAGGCAAAAAATATGGGAGAAAGTAAGACATAAAACATACACTGAGAAGATCTAACATATGTTTTGTTTGGTTATTTTTTATTTAAATTCCAGTTAACATATAGTGTAATACTATTTTCAGGTGTACAATTAAATGATTCAGCACTTACATACAATATCTGGTGCTCATCACAGCAGGTACACTCCTTAATCCCTATCACTCATTTAGCCCACCCCCCTCTCCTCTGGTAACCATCAGTTCTCTATAATTAAGAGTCTGTTTCTTGGTTTTCCTTTCTTTTTTTCCCTTAGGATCATTTGTTTTGTTTCTTAAATTCACATGAGTCAAATCATATGGTATTTGTCTTTCTCTGACTGACTTACTTTGCTTAGCACAATACTCTCTAGCTCCATCCACGTCATTGCAAATGACAAGATTTCATTCTTTTTTATGGCTGAGTAATATTCCATTGTGTGTGTGTGTGTGTGTGTGTGTGTGTGTGTGTGTGTGTGTGTGTAGTCATTCACCAGTCAATTGATTTGGGGGCTCTTTCCATAATTTGGCTTTTGTTGATAATGCTGCTATAAACATTGGGTTGCATGTGCCCCTTTGAGTTAGTATTTTTGTATTCTTTGAGTAAATACCTAGTGGTCCAATTGCTGAATCATAGGGTAGTTCTGTTTTTAACTTTTTGAGGAATCTCCATACTCTAACAGCGTATGTTTAATCAGACTTCTGGAAGGGAAAGAAATAGAATGGAGCATGGACAATATTTGAAGAGATAATTGCTAAGAATTTTACAAAAGTGATGAAAAACAGTCTACAAATTGAGGAGGCCCAATGAATTCTAATTAAATGGGGCCCAAGTAAGATAAATAAAAAGAAGTCTATAGCTGGACATATCTGAGTGATACTGCAAACAACTAAACAAAAACCAGAGCATCTTAAAAACAAAGAAAAGTGACAGATCACTCTCAAAGGAACAATAGTAATGGAAGATGGAAGACAATGGAATGAATGTCAATATGTACAAAGGTTAAAAACTGTTAACCTAGGATTTTACATGATGAAAATGTCTTGATAGGAAAGAATCAAGACAAAGATAAATATATTTTCTGACAAACACTATAATAATTCATTTCTACTGGTTTTTTATTAAAAGAAATTCTACTTGTAGAAGAATAGAATTCTACCTGTAGAAGGTAAAAGAAAATGATCACAGATAGAAGGTGTAAGTTCAAGAAGGTTTGGTAAAGAAAAGTGGTAAATATGTGGGAGACATTAAGTGGACGCTAACTGCATAAGGCAGTAATAATAATACCTTATAGGATTAAAATTGTAGAATTGTATTTTAACAGCGGCTGGGATGAAAGGGCTCACTTAATAATGTTAAAAGGTTCATTTTTGCATCTGATAACATGACTTCAAAATAGTAAAGTGAAAATTGAACTTAAAGAAGAAATAGATAAATGCATCATGATGGCTCTAGCTATATAATAATATGTTAAACTATCTATTGATTTTCTTGCCTTTTTTTGTGTATTACATTGAAAAATTGAAAACATTTTCAGACAATGTACTGAGAATGCTTTTCCATCTTATTAAAACAATTAAAAATTGTTTGGCACACCGTTTTTAATGCCTGCATAGCATTCTCTTCCTTAAATGTATAATTGTTTAGCCCAACCAGTTTCAATTTTTAAACAACTTATTTTCAGTTTAATTAATGTGCTTATTTACAGGTAAATTTTTATAGATATGAATATTTCTTTGAGATAAGTTCTTACATGTTTAATGATGGTATCAAAATATATTTAAGGTCTTCGTCAAGTGGCTTTCCAGAAATCTATCGTTTGCGATTCTGACAGCAGTATGTGAATAAGTGCACCCACTTCTCCATATTTTCCTCATTGCTGCATTTTATCATTTAAAAATATTTATTTGATGCTAAAGAATATCTCCTTTTAATTTGTATTCCTTCATTATTAGTAAAAATAAACATTTTTTTGTGGATTTTGTAAATTCAGAATGGTTATGTTTATATTCATTTCTGTAAGATATTTAGTTTACTGTTTAAATTTTTCTGTAAACTAATCAGATAACCAGATTTGTTGGAAATTATACATTAGTAGACTCAGTGAGATTCTGGGAAATACTCATGTGAGGTTCACAGCATTTTTGCATGGGCTTTGGGACACCATGATGAAAAAGGCTTTCAATGACTCCTAGATTTGTGACTACTCCATAGAAACGAGGAAACTAGATGACTACTTTCTACATAAGTGGGCTATGACTGTGATGTGACTGAGTTTTCTACCTTCTGTGTGTGTAAACAGAGTGTCCTTGCACCAGATTTACTTGGGCCATGACCTGCTGAAACAACATCGAGCCCTCTCAAGTCTCAGGACTCTCTCCCTGTAGTCATCAATGCTTTCCCATCTTAATTACTAAGTCATTTGGGGAAAAGTTTTACTGAATGTTAATTTCATCAGTATACATACTGAATATTCAATTTGGGATGTCATAATTAGGGACCAACATGTCCACAATAAAAATGTTAGTGCAATGGGAAGATTTTTAATTTTCTTATTTTTTGTTTCTAGAAACCACCAAGTTTTATATGACAGAGATAATTATTCAGCCATCTGAAAGAAATTTTCCCATCATACCAAGGTATAAATAGCAAATTAAGTTTATTCTGTAATTTTACATGTGGAGAATGATAGGTACAATTGATTATTTGGGAATTCATTTTTATTTATACGTCCTTATTGGGGAAAAAAATAAAAACCCTTGAGAAAGGCTTTTAGACAGTTGAAGCAAACCACACATATACAAGATTTGAGGATTCATTTATGGCTTGCTTACAAATTGGCATAAACAAATGTGCTTATATTAACATCTTCAAATTCTGAAAGCTTTTTGTGCTTCTTTCTATTTGCCAGATATCCAAGTTCTTACAACCTAATCACTAATAGGTTTTGAATAATTGTTTCTGTTTTAATTTGACTTATTTAAAATGTGAAACATGGGTCAGTTTTCAAACAACTCCTGTGTTTTTTTTAAAAATGTTACTTAGCCACTAAATCCACTAGTGTTTTCTTTCTTGGAATCTTTTTAGTTTGCAAACAGAAGTTAATTATAGCGTATCTTTCAACTCATTTATGGATATCTGAAAATTATGGCAATCTGATTTTAACCTTAAAATTTATCCTCCTGTAAATACTTTGATTCTGTACCTCAGCTCTGACTTTTTGAGGGGCTCCAAATGGAAATCATTGTAGATAACTGTCTAATGTTTGGGAGGAAACATCTCTCCGTCTTTTTTAACTCACCGTTTAATGTGCTATAGCACAAGTGGAATATTAACATGTCTAATACAGTATTTTTTTTATTCAGTCAGGGAATAGTTAGGTTCAGGGTGGGAAATGTATTAAGGATTGGAGAATAGGTTATAAGAAGACTGGAGCAAACACAAATACATTAAAATATATTAAAATCCACATTAGCACAGTCTGTGAAGGAATGAGCAGCATATAGAAAAGTCTGGCTGCACACGCCTCTGCCTTTTAGGTACCCTGTGGGTATTTTTGGCTCCTCTTGCCAGTGAGAGTTATTATGAGAGGCACATTGTGAAAATTGATTTCTGTTCAAACAGGTCCCAGTTTGTACAGAGTGTTATCGCCCAGTGTCTGGTGGAACTCTCCACTGCTAGAAGCACTTTTAGATTCACTATTCAAGGTCATGATGGCAAAGTGTACATCTTGGTAAGATGTTATTTCTCCCATCTTTCTGTAGCCTGGTAATCCAGGGTCTCAGAAATTCTTTAGTCTTGCCATTCTCTTTTCTTAATTCTCAGGTCTAGAAAATAAACGATCAAATACTGAATTTGTAACATCCATTGAATTCCCAAACCAAACTCAATGACAAAAGAGCAAGTGGCTTTATGTGCTAGGTACTGGGGATATAGAGAAAAATAAAACCTGAAACCTGCTCACACCACAAAATAAAGTTTTTCACTCTAAGTTGTTAATGACTTTTCTTGGTCAGTATAACACAGTTCTGTCTCTGTCACTTTTTTCCCCCTATTGATTGTTCCGTTTTTCCTTTTTGATACTCTTATGTTTAAAATATATTCTGTTGCTCCTGTTTTTATATATATGTGTGTATGTGGTAAGAACACTTCATGTGAGATCCACCCTCTTCATAGATTTTTAAGTGCATGCTAACAGTATTGTTAATTATAGGCACAATATAATACACAGATCTGTAGTACTTATTCGTCTTGCCTAACTTTAACTTTATACTCTTTTCATTAGCAACTCTCCATTTCTCCCTCCTTCCAGCCTTTGGCAGCCATCGTTCTACTCTCTGCTTCTATCTGTTGGACTGTTTTAGATTCCTTATGTAAGTGGAATCCGGCAGTACTGTCCTTCGGTGTCTGGCTTATTTTACTTGGCATACTGTCCTCAAAGTTCATCTGTGTTGTTGGATATTACAAGGTTTCCTTCTTTTTTAAGGCTGAGTAACCCATTGTATGTATGCAGCACATTTGTTTTATCCATTCATCTGTTGATGAACATTTAGATTGTTTCCGCATCTTGGCTGTTGTAAATGGTGCTGCAGTGAACACGGGTGCAGATACCTCTTTGAGATCCTGATGTTAACACATTGATGTTTGAGAAGGAGTGGCAAGTTTGGGATAAGAGGCCCTGCAGTTAACAGAATCCTTTCCTTCATGTACCACAAGCATCTACTATTATACTGTTGCTGTTAGAAATAATGGTCTGCAGAAAAGACTTTGGACCACTTATATGAGAATCTTAAGGCCCAAGTCTCTTTTCTGCCTCCATATCTATTTTATTCAACCAGTAAACATATATTGAACATTTCTTATTCTAACAGCACTGTTCTAGGTGTTGAGGGTAGAGCAAAAAATGCCATTAAGGAACTCACAAGCTAATAGGGAAACATAGTAGCTGGAAGGAGGCAGGGGGTTAGGTTGTTGTTAGGTGTGGCTTCGTAGCTGGCCATCCATTATGGGGACCCCATGCTTCTCTGACTCAGATAATTTCTACCAAAACTAAAATACTTTTTGACTGAAGTTAATACTGAGTATGCCTGATAGTCATAGTCTGAAATTAGTTTTAATTTTCTTTTACTGTAAGGTTTTCAAGTTAAAACTCAGGAATAGGAACTTTTAAAATCTACTACTAATATAATATTTAAATTCAAAAAATGTCTTTGTTATAAAAGTAATACATTCTTGAAACAGTGTGAAGAATGTGGCAGTGGTATTCCTCCACCTTGTCTTCTCTCCTGTCTTGCTATATCATAGTATTTGAAGGTAAAAATTATTAATTTGGTATGTGTACTTCCAACATTTCCCCCCATCCATATATGACTACATGTTGATACACTCACATTTTGCTTTTCTGTTTGTAAAACATACCAGAATCATATGATGAGCATTTTTCTTCAATATGTTTACTCCACACAGCAGTGTATCATAAGGATTGTTTCTTGTTAGTGTAAATGTAGATCAGCGTCTTTAAGGTCTAGAATTCCAGTGTGTGGCTGTTAAAGACAGTGCGGCAATGAAAGTGATCTTCGCATGTGTATTTTAGCACTTCTTTAGAAACAGACCTTTTTAATCTAATACGGTATTAGAATTTGTGTATTTTAAATTGATAATTATCATCCTCCAGAGAAGCTGTATTAATTTATCCCGTATAGTGAGGCATTCTTGGTACCCCGCCCAGATCCCCTTTACTCAGGCTGATACACCCATTTCCCAGCTGCTGAGAGGTGTGGACTGCTAATGGCACTCAGCTGCCTCTTCTCCAGAGACTTGCCCTTATGTGACAGATGTCACCTTGTTCAGAGAGTTACCTCTTCCCACCCCTGCTCTGGTCCGCCTACTGCCATTGATTTGACCCTGTTGTGCAAAAAGAAGGGGCCTCCTGTCTGAAGGTGGGACAGATTTTGTGGGTGGGATTCTTGCTTCAGAGCTCCCCATGGGGTAAGGCTGAAGCCAGACCGCTGCTGAGCTCCTCAATGAACAGCAGGCATCCAAATCCCAAAACACTCTTCTGCCAGCAGTCCAGACCCCTCTTCTGAACTGGATGGTGCCATCTTGTTGTACTTGCAAATCTGATAAGTGGAAAAGGGTGGCAGATGATTTTCACATTTGCTTATTGCTAGTTATATTAACATTTTTATATGTTTATCACTTATTCCTTCTGTTAATTCTGTACATATTGTTTGCCTTTATTTCTGTTGGGCTGTTTTTGCCCCCTTATTGTTTCCTGGGAGCTGTATATATTATAGATAATACCTTTGTTATATACTATTAAATAGTTTCTCCTAGTTGGTTGTCTCTCTCTCTTTTTTCTTTTTTTAACTTTTATAATCTCAGTGACTCTACCAGATGTTATACTTTGAAAGACTTACCATACTTAAAAATTATATACATGGTTCTCCTGTATTATTTTCTGGTATTTTATAGTTTTATTTGTGTTTTGTTTTTTAGTGATGGTATGAAATATGATAATGAGTGATAATGATATCCTTATACTTGGACTTTTCTCTCCGTATCTTTAGCTATGGCTTTTAAACTCAGACAGTTTGGTGATTGAATCTTTGGGAAGTTCCAGAGGTATCACAAAATTCCCTCTGTTGGAAGACATCTTAAAGGCAGATTCCAGTTCTGCCTGGAATGCTGTCAAGGTCCTCTACCAGCCATGTGTCAAAAGCAGGAATGAAAAGTAAGTTGTGTGTTTGTTTTCTCATTCCACGTTGTTTAGTTTCTTTTGCCATTTGGTGTTGAGAAATTAATGAATTAAATGGTACTATGCCACTTCCCTATTTGAAGCTTCTAGGAGTTGTACTGCTAAATGTTACGCTTTCAAGTAGATTGAATTATTACAGATGATTCATGCTAATGTGTACAAAGCTTGCTTTTACTGAAAATAATTGGTCTTTTTCTTGTAATCTCAGCTGTCTATGCATATGGCTGTAGTACTTAATCAGGCATCAAAAGCTATGAATATTTACTGATAAGCACTTTCCAGGCATTGGGGATGCAATGGTGAAAAAAACCTAGTCCTTTCTTCCTGGGATTGTCATTCTAATGGGGGGAAGGCAGACCATAAACAAAAGAGGCATAAAACCTTGGACCAATGTGGCCATGTGACTCCTGGCTCCTGCTGAAGAGTCAGGCACTCATCTGAGGGCTTCTAGCTCATTTAAGCCTAACAACAACCCTGTGGGGTAGGTACTATTATCACAAAACACAGGTGTTAAATTACTCTCCTGAAATACAAAGCAAGGTAAAGTAGTTGGGGAGGAGTAGGATGGGTGTAGGAAGTTGTCATTTTATGTTGAAAAGTCAAGGATATTTCCTAAGACGATATTTAAGTGGAAAACTTGAAGTGAAGGAGTGAGCTTTATCTGAGAGAGAGCAGTGTTCCTGGCAGAGAGAACAGATTGAAGTTTATACTTGTCCTGTACTCTCCAATGGGTTTGATCAAATTTGTACTAAGAACAGAAAGATGCCAGTTGTTTTCTAGGAAGTAAATAGGAAATTTTGAAAAATTGCTCATCTTTTTTTTTTTTTTTTTGGATTATATAAGCAGTACCAATCATAAAATATTTAAACAGTTGAGACATACGTAAAGTAAAGTGTGAAAGTTCTCCATCATGCCCCTTTCTGGAAGTAAAAAGTATGTTGTATATTCTTCAATTCCTTTTTCTATTTATTTTTCATCTTAACATAATTTGGAAGATACATGTGTATTTTTTACACTTAAAAAGAAAGCAACACTGTGTCCTGGGAGATTCTTTACAAGTCAGTGCTTTGCATTTTATGTAATGGGTGTACTATAAATAATTTAACTGTTTTTCTGTTGATAGATACTTGGGTTATTACCATTTTGCTGCTATAAGTAACATTTCATTGTGTGTCGTTATACAAATTTGGTTTGTAATTATGTGTACTTTTTTTATGAGGGATTTCTAGAAGTAGAATTGCTGAAGCAATGGTACAACATTTAAAATTTTGATAGATAATACTAGTTACTTTGTAAAAAGGTATTGCAAATTTATATTCCTACCTGAAGTTTCTATAAATGCCCATTTTTCTGTAACGTCACCCAAACTGCCATTTAGATTTTTGTGCATCTGATGCCAGTCTAAATGAAACAGGTCAGATATAGATCCTTTTGTTGTTTTGAGGTATGATCAGAGACTCTGGCTTATGCTTTGATGTTTTGGGCACTTTGGTGTGTGTATGTATGTGTGCACGTGTATGGCCTAATACATAGTTACCTTTTAAGCTCTTTGTTGCTTGTATTCTACATTTACTTCTGTGTTTGTGTGTGCCTTTATAGATTTATGTGGATTTATGTGGTGAGCTTGTTAAAATCTTTTATGTTTTTTATTTATTTGAAATGTGGACTTTTGAGAAGGATGTGTTAAGTCACACTATGATTATGAATAAGTTATTTTCTTCTGATTTTGATATCAGTTTTTGCATTGTATATTTTGAAGCTATGTTATTAGGTACATAAATATTTGTGCCATGACAACTTGACTAATTGCATATTTTATCCAGAAGAGATTTTTGCTGTCCTTCTATGTAATGCTATTTCCGCTTAATTCCAATTTGCCTGATGTTATATTGTTATATTTACTTTCCTTTTTTTTTTAATTGCTAATTTGTTATATAGTAGTCCCTTCTTACCTGCAGTAAGAGAAAAGACTTTTCCTTAATAAGGTTTTGCATTTCTTCTTTTCTCCCTGTCTCCTGAACTCTGTCCTCTATGTTGAGATCATGTATGATTCTGGTGATGGTGGCAGTTTCTTCTTAGGGAAGTATCAAGCTACTGCCCTGACCTGACCTATTTGCTTCCCTCCTTTTTTTTTTTTTTTTTTAATATATTTTTAAACTTTATTTATTTTGAGAGAGATAGAGGGGAGGGGAGAGAGAGAGGGAGAAAGAGAGAGAATCCCAAATAGGCTCCTCACTGTCAGCACAGAGCCTGACACAGAGCCTGAACTCACAAAACTGCAAGATCGTGACCTGAGCTGAAGTCAAGAGTTGGATGCCTAACCAACTGAGCCGCCCAGGCTCCCCTTGCTTCCCTCTTACGTATCATGGCCATAAGTGGTTTTATATTTTTATTGTATAAGTCCATTTCCATAAAAATATTTGATGTTTTAAAAATATTTACAAATAGTACTGTAGAGTATACATCTTTTTACAGTTTGGTTTTTCACTTACTAGTCTTTGTTTCATTGATTTGATGAAATCTGCTCTTTTATGTACTGTTAAAGTTGGACTGTAGTCAATCCTTGAGTATCTGAAAATCTCTTATATGTTATCTCTCTGAAAACCTATAGGATTTCTCTTTATCATTGTTTTTCTAAGATTTCATACAGATGTATCTAAATGTGTTTATTCAAAATGTTCTCTTATGTCACAATCTGTTCTGTCTTACAAATGAATTGTTCTCTCAGTATCTGTGATACCAATAATGATACTTCAAGTCTTCTGTTCTCTCTGTTAACTCTTTTCTTTGGGTGTTAACTCCCCTCTCTTTGAAAACGTTCCTTGTGTTTCTAACTTTGCTTTACGGTGTTACTTTCCGCAAATGTTTGATAATTCCACTAGAATTCATGTGCTAGGATGTATACTCCTTGTGAACCAGGACCTTGTGCGTCTTGCTCCTTACTACATCTAGGTGAGTTCTTGTAGAAGTTCTCAGTATAGAAAATTTGTGGTCACATTTAACAAAACATTTGTCAAATGAGTGGTACATCATTTTCTGCTTATTTTTATATTTGATAATTGCTGTTCCTCTGTTGGTAACTGCCTTTATGGATTTGTGAAAGAGAACTCTAAGGATATACCAGTTTGGTTGTGACAGTTTGTCTTTTGACAACTTTTGGGTGCTAAGAAAAAGGAAGCGGTGGTAGACTAAGTTACTGTGATGAACCTTATATTCATTATCGTGAAGAATCTTTACACTGCCTGTTTTGAGTTTTGTGACAGAGATTCGATGCACTGTCTCATTATTTCGCTCATTCCTAACAAATTACCATGACACTGGAAATACACTGACTATAGTCAGTTGTGTTCTGTATTTGATTAGTGGACTTTTTTTTTTCCTTTTTTAACTTTGTATGTCATGTCTTAGGGATATAATAAATGAGCTTGATGACTTCAGTTTGCCTGTTGTGTATAACTGCTTTTGTTTTCTTCTTCTACTGCTGTTTGATTCTTTATCCCCCAAAGGTAGGAGGGGAACTTCACAAGTTGGGTAAGCATTCTGCTAGTTACTTGCTTTTGTCTTTCAAGGACGTTGTCTTTTAAGAGACATTAGTTTCTTTCTTTGGGGGCATTACTGAGCAAACCGTAGATTCCCTGGCATATTTTTGGCATATGGGGTGGTTCATTAACTATTTTAGTCCAATTGGTTGCAATTTTTTTTTTTTTAGTGGAAGTGTGGATTGCCAGATGGCAGTCTAAAAGAAGAAAATAGCAAATGTAACTATGGTTTTAGTTCCTTGAGGACACACACAAAAAGTGGCAAGTAACATATTTAGAATGTTCTTTCTTTCTAGCAATAGACACACATGTCTCTTGACATTTTGAAGTCTATTGTTTTTTATCACCGTACCCCTTGCCCACAATTATCTTACAACTTATATTGTTTAGTTTATATATCAGAATTTAGATCATAAATATTAACTTTTTAGCTTTGGACCACCCTATCTTAACTACTTCTGCAGTTTGTGCTAAATCATCAATTCATCCATGGCCTCCTATTTTCTAGAATGAGAGTCATTTTGCCCCTGAGGGGATATTTGGCAATGTCTGGGACATTTTTGGTTGTCATAACTTGAGGGGCTACTAGAATCTAGTAGGTAAAGCCTAGGATGCTCTTAAACATCTTACAATGCCTCAGAGACCTCAACAACAAAGAATGATCCAGCCCCAAATGCTAGTAGTGCCAACGTTGAAAAACCCTGTTGTGGATTATCTCCTGAAACCCAGCTGTGTCTACCTTTTCCCTCTGGGTGGCACAGCCTACTAGTTTCTGGAAATTTTTTTTAGGCCAGCAAATAAGAGAAATTTTACTGCAGCCTGAGCCCAAACCTCTATAATCCCACATGTTAAGTTAGTTAGAGTAAAAAGGATAAGTACAAACCTAACATAAATGTTTATTGTTATACTTCACTCATTTTCTTTAGGGAAATGTGAAAACTAGATTTATTTTTAATTAACAATGATGAAGAATTTTATAGGTTTTAAGTCCTTTGTTCTTATGTCTATAAGAGAAAAGAATTTAGGGAATGTAATCACTAAGTGCAAAGAAGTGGGCTTTTTTTAAAAGCTAAATTGAATTCTCTTCATTGTTTTAAGTCATGAGTCCTATTATTGGTAGTGGATCTTCCCACATTTTCCCACATTTTCCAAAATGAGATCGCCAGAGCTTTTTTATTTTGCAGCTGAAAACTCTATACCCATTAGACAATTCTTTTTCCCTCTATCCCCCAGCCCCTGGTAACCACTATTCTATTTTATGTATTAAAATAAAGTAGAAAATAAAATAAATAAAATAAAATAAAATAAAATAAAATAAAATAAATAAAAATAATTTTAAAAAATAAATTTAAAAAAATAATAAAATAAAAAAATAAAATAAAGTGTGTTAGTCTGCTACGCCTGTCATAACAAAGTGCCAAAGACTGGATGACTTAAAAACCAGAAACTTATTTTCTCAAAGGCTCTGGTGACTAGAAGTCCAGGATCAAGGTGCCGTCAGGATGGTTTCTGGTAAGACCTCTCACATGGGCTTGTAGACAACCTCCCTCTCACTGTGTCCACCGCGCATGACCCCTTCCGTTTGTGAGAACAAAGAGAAAGATGAGAGGGGGTGGAGATGGAAGAAGTTCTTGCTTCTCTTCCTCTTCTGATAAGGACAGCAGTTCTATCTGATTAGAGCCCCATTCTTATGACCTCAGTCAACTTAAGTACTCCTTGAAAGGCCCTGTCTCCAAATACAGTCCCATTGGGGGTTAGAGCCCTAACTGTTCATATTCAACATGTGAATTTGTGGAGAACACAATTCAGTTCATAATACTGACCACTTTAGATATTTCATATATGTGGAATCATGGAGTATTGTCTTTTTGTGACTAGTTTATTTCACTTACCATAATGTCGTTAAGGTGGTTCATCTATGTTGTAGCATGTAACAAGATTGCCTTTCTTTTTGAAGTTGAGTATTATTCCATTGAATGCTTTTTGATTATCGATTCATCGCTCAGTGGACATTTGGATTGCTTCTTGTGCATTTTGAACAGTGCGGCGGTGACCTTGGTGTGCAAATATCTCTTGGAGACCCTGCTTTCAATTCTTTTGGATATATACCCAGAGATGGGACTGCTGGATTGAATGGTAGTTCTGTTTTTAATTTTTTGAGGAACCTCCATACTGTTTTCCATGGTAGTTGCAGCATTTTACATTCCCACTAACAGTGGTTCTAATTTCTCCACATTCTTACCAACACATTATTTTCTGTTTCCGGTTTTTTGTTTTTTTTAAGATTTTGTTTTTAAGTAATATTTACACACAACACAGGGCTTGAACTCACAACCCCGAGATCAAGAATTGCATGCTCCACCGACTGAGCCAGCCAGGTGCCCCTGTTTTCTGTTTTCTGTTTTTTGTTTTTTTTTATTTTATTTTTTTAATTTTTTTTTTTCCCAACGTTTATTTATTTTTGGGACAGAGAGAGACAGAGCATGAACGGGGGAGGGGCAGAGAGAGAGGGAGACACAGAATCGGAAACAGGCTCCAGGCTCTGAGCCATCAGCCCAGAGCCTGACGCGGGGCTCGAACTCACGGACCGCGAGATCGTGACCTGGCTGAAGTCGGACGCTTAACCGACTGCACCACCCAGGCGCCCCTGGTTTTTTAATAGTAGCCGTCCACATGGCTGTGAGGTGGTATCTTATTGTGGTTTTGATTGGCATTTCTCTGATGATTAGTGATATTGAGCATCTTTTCATATACTTGTTGGCCATTTTTATATCTCTGGAGAAATGTCTGTTCAAGTTCTTTACCCATTTTTTTAATCAGGTTACTTGATTTTTTTGTTGTTGAATTGTTGGAGTTAATATATTCTGATATTAACTCTTTATTTGACATGTGGCCTGCAAATATTTTTTCTCATTCCATTGCATTTTTTAAGTTTACTTATTTATTTTGAGAGTTGGGGGGGGGTGCAGAGAGAGAGGGACAGAGAGAATCCTAAATAGGCTCCACGCTCAGCACAGAGCACGACATGGGGCTTGATCTCACAACTGCGAGATCATGACCTAAGCCAATATGAAGAGTCAGATGCTTAACTGACCAAAGCATCCAGGCGCCCCGAGGTCACTTTTTTTATTGCATCTATTGATTGTGTCTTTTGATGCACAAAAGTTTTTAATGTAATTCCATTTAGTTTTACTTTGTTCCCTGTGTTTTCTGTGTCACTTTCATAAAATCATTGCTAAAGTATGGTTAATTGAGGTGCTCATACCTGATGTGTCAGAGACTATCATTGCCTGAGATAAAATTAGGTGATTTTTAGGAGATTTAGAGGCCTTTGTCCTTTTTGATTGATGAAAACATAAACCAAATGTTAATTTATGCTAATTTTATATCTAGCAGAATATATAAGACCTGTTACTTAAAAATTACATAACCTACTAGAACACTTGACATGAATTTATTTGGATAGTGTGTGAATATGATGCTAAAATGAGTGAATGAGCAAGTAAGTGAATGAATTGATAAGTGTGTCACCAACTCCTAAAAAGCACTTTATTAAATCATTTCTATGTCTTCTATGTCTCCACATAGAAGTCACAAGGTGATATTGTCAGTGCACTCTAATTAGGGGCATTCCTTTTGTAGAGTAGGATTAATTTAAACTTCAGATGTGAATGTCCAAGTCTTATATTTTATAAATGAGGAAACTGAGGTGCACTAAGAGAAATAATTAGTCACTTTATTAGTTGGTAATAGAGCCAGAATTTGAGCCAGGTTGTCCTGATTCCAAATTCAGTTATTTTTCATTATATCATGTAGAGTCCCTCACCATAAAATTTTAGGAGATTTGAAAATGTCACTATAAATGTATGTTCTTCCTCAAGAACAATTCCTTTGATAGTTTAGAATGTGTCAGCATTTTGATTACTCCCCAAAATATACTGCTTACTATACTATATTCAGTAAATATTTATGCATCTTAATACATAACATCAGCAGTGGAAACTTCTGATTTATACCCTGTCCATATCTGATCTTCTAAATCAGATATGAAGGATACAAATGTGATTTTTTTCAGAAGTCCATTGCCTTAGCTTCTTAGAACAGGAATCCATTAAAAGGAAATTAACCTAAAAATACATAAAAGTTATCAAATACCTCTGGGAAAATAGAAATGCTTCTTTGGAAAGTACTTTTCACACATTTGTCACCACTGCTATTATCACCTAGACTTACTCACCTAGAAATTGTTCTACATTATGAAGCAAGTGGAGCACAAGCTTCTTTAATTTGTAATTGGAAAAATCCCTCCTGTGAGTGGTCTGTGTAAGTACAGTGGTCTAAATTCAAACTTTTTTATTTGGAATTCTTATCCATGAATTATAATCATTAAAGAAGATACAGGAAATAAGACCAGGACATATAATAAGAGTGAGCTTTTTCCCTAGAGATACCAGTCAAAGCAGGTTTTCCTATGAAAAGCATTCCATCTCTTGGAACTGCTTTCTGGAAAGAATCTGCTTTCCTTCTTCTGAGGAAAGAATGTGAGACAAGTATAATCGTGATCTGTGGGGGTAAAAAGGGAGAGGGGACTGGGATTGGCTAAAACATGGAGAATGTGTATATGAAATTGTTTCTTCACTTTCCTGTGTTTTCTATTCATGTGTTAGGTATTTTTATGAATCAGACCTGGAGTAATTGCCTTCACTTTTCACATCAGAAGAGTTTGGGTTTTTCTTTCCTCTTTTTTTATTACCTCCTACTATACTTGGTATTATATGTGATTCCAAAGCAGGAGACCAAAGATTAGTGCCATAAAGGAATTTACAGTAAAGTTAAGGCAACATGGTAAACGTACACAGAAAAATTCTTTGAAAAGAACAAAATCTACATTTATGTTGAGGAAAATATTTTCATGGAAAAATCATATTCATTAGCTGATCAAAGAAAATGGAAAAAAGAGAAGTACTGTCCTCCACTCCACCCCCACCTCAGTAAAAGCTGAGAAGGACTGGGCAGGGGAAGCATGCATGTTTCTATGTAGAAACTGCCAGTAGGGGGGCGCCTGAGTGGCACAGTCGGTTAAGCGTCCGACTTCAGCCAGGTCACGATCTCGCGGTCCGTGAGTTCGAGCCCCGCGTCAGGCTCTGGGCTGATGGCTCAGAGCCTGGAGCCTGTTTCCGATTCTGTGTCTCCCTCTCTCTCTGCCCCTCCCCCGTTCATGCTCTGTCTCTCTCTGTCCCAAAAATAAATAAACGTTGAAAAAAAAATTTATAAAAAAAAAAAAAAAAAAAAGAAACTGCCAGTAGGCTGTTCCTGTTGCAGTGGCAGAGAGGGGTTGGGTGGGGAGTGGGGAGGTGGCAGTCATCTGCCCACAGAGATGCTCCCATGTATCGGTCTGGCATATGAGGTTCTCCTCAAAACTTTTGTTTGAAGAAAGATTTCCACAGCTGATACAAAAATGCTTGAGAACCACCATTCTCTGTGCTATGCCTTTCACCAGACAAAGTTTGAATTCACTGGGTCATGACACAGTTACTGCTTTAAAAAGAGTGACCACACTGAGATAGTTCTAATTGACTGAATGGTCTTCCTCTTATCGAGCTGAGCTCTGTCTCCCAGAAGCTTTCATCCAGAGCTACCAAAAATTAATCTGTTGATTCTTGAATATGACATCTCTTCACATATTAAGATAATCTAACATTTGGTCCTAGAGTTTTTCTTACCAGCCTCAAATGAATGGTTTCAAGGTTCCCTTTCCTTTTGCAGTCTTTTTTTCCCCACTTGGTCCCCTTTTCTATTACCATCTTGACTGCCCATAAGATGTTGCCCCAGCATCCTATCAGCTTTACATAGGGTGAATCAGAGAAAAGCAAGCTGGAGCTAGGGATTCATTTTCCAGGGCTATTTTAGGTAATTTAGATATAAAGGGAAGAAGGCATTTACAGTGGTCCCAAACAAAAGTGACTTGATTTCAAGAACCCATTGAATTTGGACATTTAGCAGAAAAGTTTTCAACCTCAAGTGTTGTAGATGGTCATTCATTTGTTGATTCAGCAGATAGTTATTAAATGCATACTACTGTGCTAGATACTAGAAATACAAAATTGAGCTAAAAGAAATCTGATTCCTTGCATTGTAGACCTTAGTGGAGTCTACTGGGAAAGACAAATAAATGCAAAATTGCAATACAATCAGTACTATGAAAAAGAGCTAGATAGTGTTAAGAGAGCAAATCATAGGGAGACCAACCAAGTCGGGATGGGATTCCAGGAAGAACTTATGCTTAACTGCTGTCTGAAAGATGAGAAGCAGGAGACTGTGTGAAGAGTCTCTGGGCAAGGGAGAAAGCTATATAAAAGGCCAGTGGTGAGAACGAGCACAGTGAAGACAAGAGCTGGGAAGAAGACCCAGGTGGCTACTCTGGAATAGAGTGAGGAACAGGAAAAGGGTAGGGAGGAGGCAGGCCAATTCAGGATCTTAAAGGCATTTTTAAAGAGCTTTGTCTTTGTGTTTATCCTAAGAACAATAAGAATCTATTAAATGTTTTGTCTAAAGAGAAGGGTGAGTTTATGCTTCCAAAAGTGTATTCTGGCCACCAACCAGGGAACAGATGGTTATGGTAGATCACATAGGAGGCTGTTGCAAAAGCCCAAGAGAAATGACTATAGTGGGTGACAGTAGCTAAGATAGATTTGAGAGATAGTAATATTGCAGTGTTTGTGATTGATTGAATTTGGAACCAAACCATTATTTATTGGGATAGATAATGTTGGAAGAAGATCAAGTTTGGGAGAAGATCATGAGGATCAGTTTTATATGTATTGAGTTTGAGTTACATTTGAGTCATTCAAGAGGAAATAGCAAACAAAGTTAATATGCAGACCTGGAGTTCTGATGTAGGGTTTGGGCTGGGTTTTTAAATTTGTGAGTCATCTGCGTATTGGTCATAATTGAAGCCAAGGGCAGGGGTGGGATTGTTTAGGAAGAGAGGTGGAAGGACTGAGCTGTGAAGAACTACCACATTTATGGGCCGGATAAAGGAGGGTGAGCCTGGAGAGGAGATGGAGGAGCAACCAGAGGGCTAGGAGGAAATTTTCATAGAGGCTGAGGGAAGAAGAAAGTACTTTAAGAAGAAATAAGTGGTCAGATCCTGCTGAGAGGTCAGATAAGATGTTGGATATAAAACATGTATTGGATTTAGATTGAAAAAGTCATCATGACCTTAGCAGGAATTGTTTTGTCAGGTGACAGAGCTGGGAGCTATATTGGAATGGGGGAGCGGTGAGTGGCAGCTGATGTGACAGAGACATGTATGGACAACTGTTTTGAGAAGTTTGGCTTTGAAGGGAAGGAGAGATCTGAGGGGATGGGAAGCTGATGAAGCCAGGCATGTGGGGTTAGATCCTCTTGAGCCGATTTAAAAGCCAATAGAAAGGATCCTGTTAAGAGGAAGAGGTTGATTACACATGAGAAAGAAGTGGTGATTGATTTTGACAGGATAGGAGGGGCTGGTATCTCAAACTAGCCTTGGGAGTAGGGATAATTTCCTTTCTGTTACAGGAGGGAAGGTCAAAATTGGAGTGGATGGAACAGGTTTGCATACTAGGTTTTGGGAAGATAAGGGACTTGGTCCTCTATGGCATCTATTTTATCTATAAAATAGGAGTGGTGTAGGGAGAGGCATAAGAGGGAAAGGGATGGTGTAGTGGACTGTTGGAGGTTTGAGGAGAATGGATAAGATTCAAAATGGTCATTTGGAGAGGAGGTGAGTGAGATAACTAGAGATGTGTGGGAGTGGTTGGTGGTGTTCATTGCCTGTTGAGGGTTGCAATTGTGAATTTATAGTGTGACTTTTTCCAGCATATCATTTACCTAAGTGTAAGCACAGAGAAAGCGCAATTGGGTTCAGCAGGGTTCAAGTTTTATTGTCTCAGTGCAAAGAGTATTGTGTTATTTTTGTGCTATTAAAATGATGAACTACAGAATCTCTGTGACCTGTTTGAATGAAGACTGAGAGTTGGAAGGGGGCCTTGGCTTCTCATCATCTGAAATGTATTTAGCTATGGTAGAGGAGAAACTTACTTTTAATTGTATAGCTAAAGCTTCTCAAATGTTATCTTAAAAATATCTGATTACTGGTGGGAAATGATCTCTTTAAAACATATTAAGGAAAACTGTAGTATTTTAAATGGAGCTTTAAGCACTTATTTAAATATATACTCTGAGTTAAATTTTCTCCAACCTATTCCATGTGTTTTTGTAGTCCTATCTTATAAGGAAGTTCAATGTGGCTTAATGTAGGATAATGAGTATAAAAGAAAAGGGCAGTATCTTCCATATCTGCCAGACTAGTTTGACATTTGTCATCTAAAACAATGGCAGTAGTCCTGATTGGCTCTGCTTTTGTTCTTGACAGTGAGTGTAAAATAAACCTTGGATTCTAAGGTCAGCTGGAGTAGAGGGAAGAAGTCAGTTTCTTTCAGTAGAACATGGGTTGTTTTTTTTTTTTAATCCAGGTGGCTGCACGAGCCCTCAAGGCATTGAGGTGCTTGCACCTCTATTGGAAACAAAATACATTGAACATGACATTATTGGCCTCTCCAGTGTTAAGGCCAGCTGCTGTTGTAACATCTACCACGAGAGTAAGTGCTTGTCTCAGGGACCTAGGCTGGGCTTCCGGCCAAGGGCCTCCAATAATACTGCTGGTCTCCATGGGATGCCCTCTGCATTATTGCACCATAGCAACTGCCAGAACCTTACCCTGCCATTTTCTCTCTAATGTTAGACGAAAATTTTCTCCCTACCTTAAAAAAATTAATCACTTGTAATTCCCCAGGTAAATAATGTAGGCATTCTTCTTGTACAATAAATTCAACACCTTGGAATAAAACTCATCCCCTTGGCCACCATCTTGAATTCTAGTTTCCCCTATATAAGTCGCCACTGTGAACACTCTTTATCTCAACATAGACATGTTTATAAATGCCCCAGGAGTATATATAGAAAGGTTTTGTGTGTTATCTTTTCATTTTTCTTACCATATCTCATAGTACCCTTCCACAGTCTATTTTTTTACTCAGCATTATTATCTTCCCAATACATGTAGATATATTTCATTTTTAAGTGCTTTATAATATTCCATAATGTAGATATTTCATGGTTTCTTTAGTCATTCTGTTGCAATTATTTTAATTTTTTTTTCTTTGATAGTAACAGTTCTGCAGTGAAGACCCTTGTACACACCTCCTTGTGCAATTCTGCAAGGACTTGTTTAAAGTGGATGGGAAGAAGTGGAGTTGCTGCTCCTGGAATAGAATTAATTTACATTTTTTTAAATAAACTTTTTATTTTGGGAGTAGTTTTAGATTTATAGAAAAGTTGCAAAGATAGTATAGATGGTTCCTGTATACATACCCTTGACCCAGTTCCAGTTTTGCCTAATGTTATCTTACATCACCATGACACCTTTTTCAAAACTGAAAAACCAACATTGGTGCATTAATATTAACTAAATTCCCAGATTTATTTGGATTTCACTAAGTCTTCTACTAATGTTCTTTTTTTTTTAATTTTTTTTTTTAATTTACATGCAAGTTAGTTAGCATATAGTGCAACAATGATTTCAGGAGTAGATTCCTTAATGCCCCTTACCCATTCAGCCCATCCCCCCTCCCACAACCCCTCTAGTAACCCTCTGTTCTCCATATTTATGAGTCTCTTATGTTTTGTCCCCCTCCCTGTTTTTGTATTATTTTTGCTTCCCTTCCCTTATGTTCATCTGTTCTGTGTCTTAAAGTCCTTATATGAGGGAAGTCATATGATATTTGTCTTTCTCTGACTAATTTCGCTTAGCATAATACCCTCTAGTTCCATCCATGTAGTTGCAACTGGCAAGGTTTCATTCTTTTTGATTGCTGAGTAATACTCTTTTATATATATATGTATATATATACATATATATATGTGTATATATATACACATACATATATATATACACACATACACACTATATATATATATATATATATATATATATATATATACACACACATCCACACACACACACATATATATACCACATCTTCTTTATCCATGCATCCATCGATGGACACTTGGGCTCTTTCCATACTTTGGCTATTGTTGATAGTACTGCTATAAACATTGGGGTGCATGTGTCCCTTCAAAACAGCATACCTGTATCCCTTGGATAAATACATGGTAGTGCAGTTGCTGGGTCATAGGGTAGTTCTATTTTTAATTTTTTGAGGAACCTCCAGACTATTTTCCAGAGTGGCTGCACCAGTTTGCATTCCCACCAGCAGTGCAAAAGAGATCTTCTTTTTCCGCATCCTCGCCAACATCTGTTGTTGCCTGAGTTGTTAATGTTAGCCATTCTGACAGGTGTGAGGTGGTATCTCATTGAGGTTTTGATTTATATTTCCCTGATGATGAGTGATGTTGAACATTTTTTCATGTGTCGGTTGGCCACTTCTCTCTGGAGAAGTGTCTATTCATGTCTTTTGCCCATTTCTTCACTGGATTGTTTTTTGGGTGTTGAGTATGATAAGTTCTTTATAGATTTTGGATACCAACGCTTTATCTGATATGTCGTTTGGCAAATATCTTCTCCCATTCCATCAGTTGCCTTTTACTTTTGCTGATTGTTTACTTTGCTGTGCTTTTTATTTTGATGAGGTCCCAGTAGTTCATTTTCGCTTTTGTTTCCATTGCCTCTGGAGATGTGTTGAGTAAGAAGTTGCTGTGGCCAAGGTCAAAGAGGTTTTTGCCTGCTTTCTCCTTGAGGATTTTGATGACTTCCTGTCTTACATGAGGTCTTTCATCCATTTTGAGTTTATTTTTGTGTATGGTGCAAGAAAGTGGTCCAGGTTCATTTTTCTGCATGTCACTGTCCAGTTTTCCCAGCACCACTTGCTGAAGAGACTGTCTTTATTCCATTGGATATTCTTTCCTGCTTTGTCAAAGATTAGTTGGCCATATGTTTGGGGGTCCATTTCTGGGTTCTCTATTCTGTTCCATTGATCTGAGCATCTGTTTTTATGCCAGTACCATACTGTCTTGATGATTACAGCTTTGTAGTACAGCTTGAAATCTGTAACGTTCTTTTCTAATTCCAGGATCCAGTCTGTGATACTGCATTGCATTAATTCATTGTGTCTCCTTTGTCTCTTCTGGTCTTGAACAATTTCATATTTTTCAGAAGGACTGGTTAAATATTTTCTTAACTGTCTTTTGCTTTGGGTTTAGTTGATACGTTTGATTGGACTGAAATGATGGGTTTGGGAAAGAATATCCTCATGTTATATCAGGAGGTACAGAGTATCCACAGCCATCACTGGTGATGTTCACCGTGATCACTTGGCTAGGTGATGTTGGCCAGTTTTTTCACTGTGAAGTGACTGTTTTTCCTTTTCCACATTCTGTTCTTTGGAATTAAGTCACTGAGTCCAGCCAACACTCAAAGAGGAGGGAGAAAGGTTAGCCTCATCTCCTGAAAAAGAGGTGCTATCTATATATATTATATATAGTGCTGTCTATATATATTATAGTGCTATCTATATATATTATTTGGAATTTTTACATGAGGAAGATTTGTTTCTTTTATTTACTTATTCAATTATTTTTTTTAATGTTTATTTATTTCTGAGACAGAGACAGAGAGAGGCAGAGCATGAGTAGGGGAGGGGCAGAGAGAGAGGGAGACACAGAATCCGAAGCAGGCTCCAGGCTCTGAGCTGTCAGCACAGAGTCTCTGACATGGGGCTCGAACTCACAAACCGTGAGATCATGACCTGAGCCAAAGTCGGTCGCTCAACCAACTGAGCCACCCAGGCACCCCTTTATTCGATTATTTTTAACTGATGGACTCATGTATATTTATTTTATATCTTGGGTTATAATCCAATACTATGTTATATATTTTGTTATTTACATGCTTATTGATTTATTTTTTTTTTTTGCTCAAATTCTTCTAGTTTTGGCCATTGAGGGCTCTTTTAGGATGGCTCCTGGATCCCTTTGACATGCCTCCATATTTTTAAGTTTTGATCACCCTTTTCCTTTCTGATGCTGTAAAATGCTCCAGATTCATATTTTCACTGCTCCATCTCTAGAATCTGCCATAACAAGGAGCTCTGATTCTTTTTATTGGAGAGTGGGAGTGGTCCTTACTACTGGTATTTGAAATTTTAATATTGTTGTTCTCCTAGGGGCTATTCTAGTCAGCCCTTTTACCCTTCTCCTCATACCTATTCCAGTGTTTGATACCATCAGGTTTATTAATTTTGGTCAATCTGATACAACTGCATCTTTTTTAAATATGTGTTTTCCTTACTTTGGTTGAACATCTGTATTTATGTTTACCATCCATTTGAATTTTCTCTTTTGGGAATAGCCTGTTCATATTATTATGATCCTGTCATAATCCAATCATATCAAAATTAAAATTGGAATTGGTGGCCTTTTACTTTTGGATCATGTTTAAAGAGGTCTTCTTTCTAATATGTCCACTTATGTTTTTACTTCAATTATTTACTGAAGCTAATGATCCACAGATCTCAAGTGGGTCATCTGGTAAGCGAAATCATGTGCTTTTTCTCAATCCTTAGCATTCATTTTTATTCACCACTTATTCTTCAAGGCATTTGTCTTGGTCTTCTTTTGGTTTTCTTCTGGCTTCTTTGGTCTCTTTTTTTTTTTTTTTTTCCTTTGTTTTGACCTCTTCTCTTCCTCCTTTGCCATTTCTTTTTCCTGTAGCCTGAAACCATGTCCCTGACTTCGTTTTCCCTTTTGCTAAAGTCCATCTGCTCTCATTGTAGAAACTCTAATTTCTGTTGAGTAAAAACTTTCAAGTCTACATTTTCAGACCTGCCTTTCACTTAGGTTCTTTGCTTACATCTCTGTTTTGTCTCTAGGTTGTCTCTGCCAGATGTCCCACTGGCTTCTTATATTCAATATGTGTGACGTAGAAGAAATTCATTAACGTTCCTGGAGAGTGTATGTTTTCCTTCCATTTGTATCTATCAGTGGCATCTTGATTTTCCCAGTCACCCAGGCTCAAATCCTGAAGTTGGCCATTAATTGTCTCCTAATTCCCCTACTTGCAACCAGTTAGGAGGTCATGTCCAGTGTTATTTCAAAATCTTCTTCATATGTATTATTTTTGTTCTCTTCAGCATTGTTACCAACCTAGTTCAGGTATTACTATTCTTTGTGTGGAGGTTATGTTTGTCTCTTCAGCCTGTCAGAACTCTCTAATCCAGTTTACCTTCTGCAGCCAGCCTGGCCATCCCCAATTGTATCACTCCTCTGCTTCCTTCCGCCTATCCAAAGTCTTTATCTCCTTGGATTAGTATGTGAGGTCTTCTACAGCCTGGCTCTGTTTTAACCTCATTAGTCCTGCTTTGTCCTATGCCTGCCACATCCTCTGTCATGTCCAATCAGAATGGCATTCTCCAGCTTCTCAAATCATTCATCTGTGCATGTCATACATAGTTCATTGTGTTTAAGAGTTTATAATTACCCACAGGACTCGAAGCTTTCTATTTCAACCAATGTCCATATTATTTTTGTGGTATTTCTATAAGAGAAGGATTGATATGGAAATTGATATTTTTGTTTATAAGTATTCTTACATGTGTAAGGTCTTCATTAGAGACCTACAAATTTTTTTCTCCTATTGTGCATGGCTAATAAACTATTCCTTACATCCTAGGGAATTATATAAAGATAAATATATAAAAATTTATTCTAAGCCCTGTGGGTTTCTAGATTTTTTTTAACTCTTATTTTCTTAGCACCTCTTATTTCCATAATTTTTCTCCTTTTAGCAACATAAAATAATGATGATATCTTTACTGGTGAAGTGACTTAACCTTGCTAATTTTATCACGGAGTTTGTTTCTAAATCGATAAGGCCAAAAGGGGGAGGTTGGGAGGCACAGCTGACATTTTATGTGCTAGGTTGTTCAAGTTAACTCTGAAAAGTTATTCAGACATAGTTGAGTTTTCTGAATAGAAGTGTCTGGGTTCAAATAAGGTTTATATAGAGACTATAGATTGTCATTCTACTTTTCTTCTCCTTGGGAGTAATATTTTTTTTGTTTGTTTTCTGCGCATCTGTCTATTCTTTTTTGTAAGCTTCCTATAAATCCCCTTCTCTTTATGTCTTTAAAGATATAAGGATAAGTATAGTGGTTTTAATGATCTAACAAAATATTAACTATTTTCAAGACTTTACTACGTATCAGACTTGTTCTAAGCTTTTTAATACATTGTACCACTGAATCCTTATAACATGTGTCAAAGTGCTGTGGTTAGAACAAGTCCTAGAAATTGAGGTTACTTGCCGAATGAGGCACAGCTAAGATGTAATAGATTTAGGATTCAAAAACAGGTCTGTGTTCAAAACCTTTGGCTATGTCCTTATGTCAGTACTCACAGTACCATCAAAAAACACTGCCTGTAAAAGCCAAACACCCCCCCCCCCCCACACACACACACACTCACGTAAATGGATTTATTTATTTACTGAGTGCTGCTTTTGGACTCTTCAGATTGATACCATCAAACCTCTTTCCTGTTAGCCCCCAAGTAAGATTAACTAATCCACTCTTTTTACCTACTAATGAAGCCTAAACTTGGCTTCTGCCTCTAAACCTAATTTCAATGTCTTCTCTTTTTCCCTGCTAGTTGCAAACACCAGTCTTAATTGGCTGCTCCCAAGCCCATCTTAATCTATTGTTACACCATGCACTCACAAATGGCTCCTACCCATGTTAACGCATCTTGGGCTGACCTCCTTCCTTCTCTTTTCCACATTTGACTCACATGTTCAGCTCCTTTGCAGATACTTGGTTTTTTCAGCCTTCTTCACATTGAGTTTTCATTTAGGTCTCCTACCCGATTTGCTTTCCCTGGGCTTCTTTGGACCTAATTCCAATAGCTACTTGTCTATTCACCCCATTCTTTTCCCAGTGCAGGGTTACAGGCTTAGTCATTGTAAAACCTCCACATCCACGTTGGCTTACCAGCCACTTTTTACCTCTTTGATGAAACTCTTGGTCTGTGTTTAAAAAAACAACTGCGGTGAAAACAGAACTTTAGGGTAGGAGATTATCTGGAAATACCTTGTCCTTAGCAAAATTCCTACCCAAACAGTTCTTCAGATACTTATAGATACATGCAAATTATTAGTGCACTTTACATATAATTCAGCAAATGTGTTCTGTAAGAGTAGTGTGAACCTATAAAGATTAAAGTGACTGTGTTATCTTCTAATTGAAGAAATTGGGCATAGGGCTTCATGATTCAGTTGTGGAAATGTATTTCTTAAATTTAATAATCATATCTGGTATGGGACTTCACTCTGAAGTAAGTCAGTCACAGAAGTGATTCCCCTATTTGTAATTGGGGGTGATTGTTAGGGCATTTGATATTGAGATGACCTGAAACATTTGGAGCACTTAGAAGTTGTAAGAGTACATTTGACATTTTAAAATGGGAAGAGTATGGGATTGGAGTTAGACATGGAATCTCGTTCCAGATTTTCCATTGACTAGCTACATTGCCAGGTCAAGTGATAACCTCCAATCTGGGCCTTAATTTCCTCATCTTTTGGGGTAAGTATACTTAACTGTATGGAACATTTATAAGCATTTTAAACAGTGTGATCACAAGCTCTGTTGTGTTTAGTTTGTCTTATAAACTGAAGGTTAGTTTTCTCTTGCTGCAAGTATTTAATGCATGCAGTACTTAGCCTCCGATTCAGTTCAACAGACGTTCACTTAGGCTTCCTGTGTGTAAAACTTTCTGCTTAGAGATATAGAAGATAAAAATATAGATGAGACAGAATTTTTACTTCCAGAGTTTCAGTGTTTAATCTTGGAAACTAACAAGTTACATAAAAGCTCTAGAAGTTATGCATTCTCTGTCCTATGACAGACATAAACAAATGGCTTTCTCATTAATTCTAATTAAGAAAAATTTCATAGAGAAGGTAGCATTTGATCTGAGAATTAAGGGAGGGAAAGATAATGGGGGCAGGAGGTTGAAAAAGAGACATCCTGAGAAAAGATAGGAAGTTGCAGGATACATTTCCCAAAATGTATTAATAAAGATATTAATAGGTTTTTTGTGGGAGCAAAAAAGGATGCCATAGTCAAATAATACTGAGATTCTTACTATGCAATAATGGTTGCTTATTATTGTTATCATTTTTGTTATTAAACAAATTTGTGACTCAGTGGGCTCAGTGAAATTTTATATAAGCATCTTTACTGCTATGCTGCTCAGCACCTTAATAGTCCAAAGTTCAATGTGAATTGTTAAGAGGAAAACTTAGCACTTAGCACTTAGGAATCTTAGGTGATCATGGAACCCTTTTTCATGGGAACACCAGATCCAAAGAATATACCTTTGAAAAATTGCACAGAATCCTGTATATCAGTGGAGCAAAGTGAATGTAGAGAGACTTTCTGATATTACATGAACTGAAGTTGGAAAATAAGAATTTAAGAAAGAAAGATTGTAGAATGTATATATGCACACAGAACACATTTTCCATCAGCCAGTAGGTGTCAGTGTATGTCAAGTATAGCTTGGTTACATCCAACAAGGGGAATAGACTGAAAGAAGAGAGTCACGTGTTGATGATTTCCAAGAGGGTTTATATACCAAGGGAAGGGAATTCGTAAAAGAATTTATATTTATTTACAATTTTAAATTTAATATGTTTTAAACCACTCAAAGAATGAATTGTATTTTGCTAACATATTCATGACAGCCTTGCCCTACTGTACATACAGGTAAGGTAGAATATTTGTTTATTTATGTGTTTGTTCATGCATTCAACTAATGTGTCAGGTGATAGGTACACATTAGTGAATGAAAACAATGAATCTCTTGCTTTTGTAGAACATATATCTAGGAATGGGATTAATGTATATGTGGTATTAATCTAGTATATGTATTATATGTTCTGGTGACTGCACGGAAAATACCCCAAAGGCAAAGTTAGTTTTTACTAAAGGACTCAAATCTCTAGAATGGTTCATAATATAAAATATGTCCCAAAACATCAATATATAAATCAGCCACTCATATTGGACTCTGTCCATGTGCTAGGCTCCCTGGATTGTAACTAGGAGTAAGCTGGCCTATGAGGAATTACAACTACTGGAGCTGTTACACAAGTATACATGTATCATCGAGTGTTAATTCACCACAGTGCCCATGTCTGGCCAGGAGGAGAAAAGGTGTAGAGGTAACCAACTGTCCCAAAGCTATCTTCCTGCTTCCAGTTTCATATTTCCATTGGAAAATTCGGTTTCTCCTACTTTGCCTTCCCTTAAAGAATGCAGATGTTTTTACAGACACAGACTATCTACAGATCCCATTTCTGTACCTTGGAGACATGACCTATAAATGTTGGAGGGCTTATTTGACATCTTGGAATATTTATATAAACTCTGTGCATATTTGCACTGAAATCAATTGAAAGTGAAGAAAATTTAATGGAAAATTTTTAACCTAGGGCTTTTTTTTTTTTTTTTTTTACATGAAGATCTTAATTTTTTATTGATGCACTTGGGACTTTTGCAGGTGACACTAATTAATGCTAATGTGACATGTACATCTACCTCTCTCCGACCATATTGATTATGCCTGGCAGCTCTACCTCCTGGGGCTATGTGCTTGGCAGGTTTATAGATAATCAAAGCCTTGGTGAAAAACCTGAAGGGAAAATTCCAAAAGTTGGGAATTCAGGAAGTGCTCAGGGGGATGATAGTTTTTGTTTAGCCAGTTTGGAAGGTAAATCTTAATTAGCTAGGGATTGCTATGCTGTTCTTTTTTTTTTTTTTAATTTTCAAAGTGATAGCTCTTTCTTATCAACAAAATTTGTCCTTTTTACCTTCTTATATAAATCTCCCTAAACCAAAATTTTGGGGGGAAGAAGATTTGCTTAAGCCATGGCAGCATAGCTCAGGAATCACCATCCATTCTTCATTTTATAGTTTAATTCATTTGTGAAAGCTAAATAAAGATTCTATTTAGATACTTCTAAAAGTGGTATGCTACCAAATTCACAGGATTATTATGAAAAACTACCTGATCCCTGCCTAAATCAGTGTATTAATGAATCAGTGCCAGGTATTTATTTGATAAGCTAGGAACACTGAGGTATTACCGGCAGATTAAATAGAATCCTACCTTCTTGGTATCACTGGGTTACGTGGAGATGTGTGATGGTTTTAAAATATGCCCACAAATTCTTTCTTCCTCCCTTTAAGAGGTAGAGCTTAATTCCTCTGGCTCTTGGGTGTGGGTTGGACCTAGTGAAACACTTCTAATGTATAGAACAAAGTGGATGTGACAAAGTGTAAATTCTGAGAGTAGGTCATAAAAGGCACAGTGGATTCCTTTTGGTTGTGTGTCTCACTCACTCTCAGGGGATCCAGCTGTCAGTATGCGGATACTGGGGCCCCATCCCAGCCTTCAGATGACTGCAGCCCCTGCTGACATCTTGATTACAGCCCCATGAGAGAGCCTGAACCAGAGACACCTTGCTAAGTTGTTTCTAGATTCCTGTCCCACAGAAATTGTCAGATGATTGTTGTTTTAAGCTGCCCAATTTGGGGGTAGTTATTAGTAGCAGTAGATAACTAACTCAAAGAGATAAGACAGAAACCTGGAGTTCTTAGACATTTTGCCCTCACTTCCAGCACATTTCAGGGTGTCTGTGAATCCCATGAAATTGGATAAAAAATTATGTGTGGTGTATGTGCATTTTTGTGGCAAGTATTCAAAGCTTGCATTAGCTTCTAAACAGAGCCCTTAATCTCTGAAAGGCCACAAATCTGTTTTTATTCAGAGGAAATAGAGCAGTGAGGGCCAGAGAAGTAGAAAGGTTTCATTGTGGGAAACATCTCTTATATATACGTAATTGATGTGTATTTGCTGATGAAGACTGGAATGAATGGAGCTTTAAAAAGTGAAAACAACTAACATGGTCATGTGAGACAGTTCTCTTTCCAAAGTGTGCTTGATTGCTTTAGATCAGGGGTGGGCAAACTATAGCCAGCAGGACAAGTCCAGATGCACTCCTCACCCAACTCCTTTGCTTTTTGTAAATAAAACTTCATTGAAACAGCCACGCCCATTTGTATAAACATTGTTTATGGCTGCTTTTGCCCTACAGCAGCAGAGTTGAGTAGTTGTGACAGATGTCCGACAAGCCTAAAATACTTATTGTCTGACCCTTTCTGAAGAAGTTTGCTGACCTTTACTTTTCAATACTGAAATGAGGTTGGTGTTCTTGTGCCATAAAGTGGTAGCTAAAATGCATGTTTCTAACTGATGAGTGAATGTACTACATCAGCCTGTCTTACAGGTAAGTAATACATTAACATTGACTCTTCAAGCCCCATAGGAGTAATTACTGTTAAGGTCTGAGGAAGAAGTGGCTATCTGGGCAGTCTCCTGGAGAAATGAGATTTGTAGAACAGAGGGCATGGGTTAATGATGCTGGATCAGAGGTGAACACACCAGCGCCTTGAACTGCTAACAAGGCTCTTTAGCCATAAAGGGCATAAAGTGGGAGAGGCCTGTGTAATTTGTTACTCTAAAGGAGCTCTTGCTTCTTCCTCTGTATTTGTCCAGATGACTTGATATGTTACTTTTCTACCCAAAGATTTCATAAACCTGAACTATAAATGGTACATACGTTATTTTGAAATAAGGTGCTTGAGGGTGAGATTTGGGTGTTTCCTTTTGAATTCTATTTTGTGTAGTGTTGTGAACTCTCTTGCCACTAAGAGTTATGAATTGATCCTTCCAGATAAAAGTGATATTCGCCTTAGTATTGGTCTTAATCCTGGAACTTCTGGTCTTCCATTTTGTTTTCTTGCAGTTAGTTTCCTGCCAACAGCTGGTTTTGCTTTATACTTTTGGTTCCAGTGTGCTAAGTGTTTATCTTTAAATATAGAAGACATTTCTCAATCTTTATGAATATCTAGTTTAGAAACTGTCAAGAAAGGAAATGACACATAGTAGATGACTCAGGGTTTTTATGCAATCATTTCGTCTTATTTCTGCTGGCTGTGTCTGCCCAGGTGCCCCTCCTTAAGCCCTGTATCCAGTATATACTCCTGTAGACCTCTTGTGAACACTGGCTAATGTCCTCAGCAGGGAAGAGCAATTGCCCTAGTCGTGTATCTGTATTCAAGGCTCATTGTTGAACAGTTCTGTCTATATTGCTGGTTATGTCAGTGAAAGTATTTGTTTTCTCACATCTCATACTTCAGTGAGGGGGCCAGTCTCTCAGAGCACTTTAGCTAATTTCCTAAGAGTTCTGATCAAATTTATAATCTAATCAGTCTAATCTATATAATCTAATCACCTTTTTTTATGAACTGTTTTGAATTTATAGAAAAGTTAGAGAATAATAAATCCCCATTTTCTTCCCTGTCTTTAATAAACCTTACCATATTACCATATTTGTGATAGATTGATAGATACATACATAGATAGGTAGATAATTTTTAAAAATAAGACGTTAAAACAGTTGAAGCTTCTATCCACTGAATCCATCCCCTTTTGTCCTTCCCCAGAAGAAATGTGGTATTTGAAATTTGGTGTTTTTCATTGCCATGCATACTTTTACTATGTGTATTTTTATACTTTTGCTAAATGTAAACATTAAGATTATATGCTATGAATTTACATGTTTTTAAATGCCAGGTAGATGGTATCATGTTGTATTTACTCTTTCTCAACTTGCTTTTTTCACTTGAGGTTTTTTTAAAGGTTTTTTTCATGTTGATACTTGTAGTTCATTCATTTATTTTAATTGCTGTAAATATTCCTTTATCAGAGTATACCACAACTTATTTATTGATTAACCTTTCAGTGGACATTTACGTTATTTTCAATTTTTTCCATTACAGATAATGTAGTAATTTGCATTCTTATTCATCTCTGTTAGTTTGTGTGAACTTTTCTTTACAGTAAGAAATGCAGTGACTGGGTCTCAGAGTCCATCTTCCATATTATTAGATAATTCCAGATACCTATCCAAAGTAGCTAGACAGATTTATACCTGCACCAGCATTAGAAGCATTCCAGTTGCTTCACATCATGGTCAACACTTTTTAACTTGGCAATTTGATATTTTGTTATTATAAATAGTATTTTTCTAATTATTAGTGTGATTCACTTAAGCAGTGGCTGTATTTTTAAACTTAAAAATGTTAACTCTTTCATGCTGTGTTGGAGATAGTAACTTCTGCAATTAGGCAAGAAAAAGCAATTTTGGCATAAGAATTGTAAGAGAAGAAATAAAACTATTTAAGGGTGATATGATTATATATCAGGAAAACCCAAAAGTATCAAGAAAACTATAAGCAGTAAGGTAATTTCAGTAAGGTATCTTATTAAATTACAAATTATGTAAAGGTTATTGTTTTTTTAATATACAATCAAAAATCACTTAGAATGTATTATGGAAGGGAATAGTCCATTTACAATAGAAAAAGAAAGAATACATTGACTTAATAAGAAATGGTCAAAACCTGTATGAAGAAAATTATAAAACATTCTTAAAAGAGACTTCAAGAGCTATCTAAAACAAATGGAAATACATACCATATTCTTGGATAAGAAGGTTAAATATCATTGAAATGTCAGTCATTTCTAAATTAATGTGTAACCCAATAAAATAAAACTCAATAAAATACTGTCAGATTTTGTTTTGTTTTCAGCTAGACAGTTTGATTATAAAGTTCATTTGGAAACAATAATAGTTAGGAAAACCCTGAAATATAGAAGAAATCATGGGAGGGACTAGCCCTACCAGATACTAAAGCATATTATTAAGCTACTGGAATTAAAATAGTATGGTACTAACCCATGAATAGATAGACCATTGGAATTCAGTAGAAATAGAGCTGATCTCATGTAGAAATAGAATGTATAATAAAGGTGGTCTCACAAGTTAGTGTGGAAATGTAGACTTTATAATAGTGTTGGGATAATAGGATACGCACACAAGGAAAAACTAAGGTTTCAATCTTCCCATAACACACTAGAACACATTCTAAGTGGATCAGAGGTTTTAAAAAAGGGAACCACATAAGTACAAAAAGAAAATAGGGGTGAATTCTTTCATCACCTTAGAGTGAGAAAAATTTTTCTATGTCTTAAAATCTAAAAGCAGTAAGGAGAGAGTGATGAATTTGAGTACATAAAAATAAAATACTTTTGTTCTACCAAAAAACAAGAATAACTATGAAAACTCTGTAAATTCAACCACAGACAAAGCCTGATAAACCTCATGTATGAAAATCTACAGAGGAAAAAAGCTAACAACCCTGTAGAAAAATGGACTACAGATATGCACAGATATTTCATAGGAAAAGAAATTCAGAGAAGTCTTAAACGCAGGAAAAGATGTACAATCTCACTGTTAATAAAAGAAGTGCAAAATAAAACATTGTATTAGATTTTATTGACAAAAATCCAGAAGAGTGACGACATACTCTTCTGATGAAACTGTGCAGAAATGGGAAGTCTGGTACAATACTGGGAACACAAAATGATACAATCCTTCTAGAAGGGAATGTGGCAAAATTACAAGTGCACTTACCTTTTGATGAAGCTGTCTCACTTCTGGAATTTATTTCAAAGGCACATTGGCCAAAAATGAGAGGATGAACACACACACAATACTGTTCAGTTTAGTAGTACAGGTATTTGCATTGTCAGTAACATGAGTGAATGAATGAATGAAACAAAGAAACAACTCAAATGTCCATCAGTGGGGACTAGTTAAATTTTGAGGCATTCTTGCAATTAAGAACCATACAATTGTAGAAAGTAATGACAAATACTGGGGCGCCTGGGTAACTCCCGTCAGTTAAGCGTCTGACTCTTGATTTCGGCTCAGGTCATGATCTTAACAGTTTTGTGACATCAAGCCCTGCGTCAGACTCTCTGCTCACAGTGTGGAGCCTGCTTGAGAGTCTCCCTCTCTCTCTGCCCCTTCCCTGCTCGCTCTCTCTCTCAAAATAAATAAACTTGAAAAAAATTTCTAAAAAAAAATTAATGACAATATTGTGGCAAAGTTAAGAAAAATATGTCAAGAAAGAAAAATTTTTGATGAAGAAATGTACTTAGTGTGGGGCGCCTGGGTGGCTCAGTTGGTTAAGCATCTGACTTCAGCTCAGGTCATAATCTCATGGCTTGTGAGTTCAAGCCCCACATCAGGCTTTGTGCTGACTGCTTAGAGCCTGGAGACTGCTTTGGATTCTGTGTCTCTGTCTGTCTCTGCCCCTTCCCTGCTCATTCTCTCTCTTTCCCTCCCTCCCTCTCTCTGTCTCTTTCTCTGTCAAAAATAAGTAAACATTAAAAAAATTAAGAAATGTATATAGTGTGTAATTGTTTATTCAAGAATGGTTAGAATATGAATATATTTGCTTGTATTTAAAAAACCAAAGGATAAAACATAAAATTTAAATGGCATATAAAAAGAGGAGAAGTAGAGATGAATAGAACAAAAATAGAAATTAGACTTTTAAAAATTTACCTGATTTTATCAATCTGTCTTTGGGACAGGTATATATTTTACTTAGTTATAAGGCAGAATACAATTTTTAAAAGCCATCCCTAAAAATCTAAAGGAAATTTAAAAAGAATGCAAGGGGCACTTGGGTGGTTCAGTTGGTTAAGCATCCGACTCTTGGTTTCAGTTTAGGTCAGGATCTCACAGTTTGTTGTGGGTTTGAGCCCCGCATTGGGCTTCTGCGCTGACAATGCAGAGCCTGCTTGAGATTCGCTCTTTCTGCTCCTCCCCTGCTGTGCCCTATCTCTCTCTCTCTCTCTCTCTCTCTCTCTCTCTCTCTCAAAATAAATAAACATTTTAAAAAAACAAAGAATGTAAGTGCATATATAGTTGGTAGTATAAATGCATAAAGAGAAAGTGCTCCAGGAGACTAAAACATAGTAATTGGGCTGTACATCTTTCTTGGGATAAATCCTAATGATCAAAACAAACAAACAAACAAACACCAAAAACAAAAAAAACCTTTAAAAAAAATCTTAAAATCTCTTCAGTAATCATACTATTGGTCATAATGTGGTAATGATACTAAGACTATTGTATGAGCATCTTAGGATGAATCAAACAAGTAATGAAAACTAGGAGTTTGAGGATGGGAAAAGGATTGCAAGATTGTTGAGGTTAAGTAAAACTGTAGTCCTGGGTTTGAAATAGAATATTAAAACAAAACATGATTTGTTTTAATCTTAAAAAAGAATAGTTTTTAGCTTTCTTCCCTGAAAAAGGCCTAAAAACATTTGACTAACCCAGTGACAATGCATTTGACCACCCAGCGGTCTGCAAACCCAAACCAATTGTTTGGTTTCTAAATGCCATTTCCCACTAACAGCAAGAAGGATTCCATCCAGAAGTGGGTGATTGCAGGTCTGTACAAGCAGAGTACAAGAAGAACTTGTAATATCTTGTTCTAACCAAGGATAAGTTGTCAAATATTATCAGTCATATCAAAAAGACTCAGGACACAACTTGAATACCCCGCCCCCCCGCTAGGTAAGGATGGGTTGATTTGAGTATCGGTAAGGAAATAATAATAAAATAATAAATATGTTTAGATCCCTAAGTTCTTAAACTACTAAAAATAATCAAAGAAATGTCATTTGTTATTACCATTTAAAGATGCTAGTGAGCCATCTCATTATTTTGAAAACTAGATGATAAAGGGGGAAAATCGAGCATTTATCCTGCCTTCTTTTTTTTAAAAAAAATTTTTTTTTCAACGTTTATTTATTTTTGGGACAGAGAGAGACAGAGCATGAACAGGGGAGGGGCAGAGAGAGAGGGAGACACAGAATCGGAAACAGGCTCCAGGCTCTGAGCCATCAGCCCGGGGCTCGAACTCACGGACCGCGAGATCCTGACCTGGCTGAAGTCGGACGCTTAACCGACTGCGCCACCCAGGCGCCTCCCTGCCTTTCTTCTTTAAACCATACTTCAAATAAATGGTGATGAAGGGAAGTTTCTTTTTATAGAAACATTCCAGCTGATCAATCAAAAAGAAATCCTAGAATTGGGATATCACCATTTCCTGACCCATCATGAAATCATAGAACTTGGAAACATCACAATAAGAAAGACAAAGAGACTGGGGTTGATTATAGGTCTCTTGACAGAAGTATATAACCTTATCTATGAAGTAATCTTCCCCAATGTATCAAATCTGATCATGTCTCTAGATCCAGCTCTCAGCTTGCAGGAAATTCAGAAGACAGGAACATATTAAATTATGCCATCACCTTGTAATTGGCAAAATTCAGACTGAGAAACACTACAAGACAAACAACCTGGTTTCCAATGAAAAATTAGCAAAGGGGGGGGAAAAGACAAACAGAAGGAGAATCTATGGAACTTAAATGGATCTCAATTTAAACAAACTGAAAAAAAAAGTTTTAAAATAGTTGAGGACATGTGAATATTTGATGATATTGAAGAGTTACTGTTAATTTTTTTTGGTAGTATGATTATATTGTGGATATATTTTTTAAAAATTCAGAGTACAATTGAAATATTTACAGATAACATGATAGTATTTGTAGAATTTGCTTTTTTAAAAATTCACGGGTTGAGGGTACTTGGTGGGGAATACACCTGAAACAAGATTAGCCATGAGTTGATACTATTGAAATTGGGTGATGGGGATATGGGTGTTTATTATGCTATTCTCTTTACTTTTGTGTATCTTTCAAATTTTTGACAAAACACTTTTTAAAATTTATGTTAAATGATTTTCATTGAGAAACAGGTAGTTTATTATAGGTTTCTGCTTCTTTGCTTATCAGTCCATCCTTCTATAAAACAATTAAATGAAGGAAATCTTCATCTTATTGTGGTGTTTTTGCAGCAATACTTGATAAAATGAACTGAAAGTCAGTTCTCCATTAACTAGATCTAGAATATACACTACTACTTTATTCCCCTTGAAAAATAAGACTAAAATAATTATTTAAAAATATCCTGTTATGCCTTGGAAAACCATTAATAGGCCTTTACAAAGCGAAAAAAGGCTCTTCTCGCTTTACAAATGGGTATGTTCTAAAGTTTCTTTCCTAGAACTAGAACAATGTTCCTCATAGAATTGTGTTACAAATGTCAAATAAATTTCCAAGCTAATCCACAAAAATCCATAACATAGTGTAATATAATTTACAAAACTGGCAGATTACTAAGCATTTATAACAGGCAAAAATTAAATAATTTTTTCCAGGAAAGTCCTTTCTTAATTGAATTCTGAACTCCAAAGGATGAGTGACTTTCCCATATCTTTTTAGGGGTTAGTCTTGTTATACTCCTGGATCATTTAGTTGCCATATGCTTTGAGTTCTGGAAGCAAAGAACAGTGACATTCTCATTATTGTGATTTGGACTTCTCCTATTCATAAATTAAATACTTGAAAGAACAGAGATTATCTGCATATGAATGATATTAGCAATAAAAACCTGCTTTTTATGGTTTTGTTCATATATTCTCATTTGATATTCCCAAGAAACATTTGAGGGTCAAAGGGCAAATATTATTACCCCCGTTTTACAGCTAAAAAGACTGAGGTTAAAGAGTATAATGGAAAACACTTGGAATCAGAGGTACTGATCTGAGTCTTGGTTCTTTAGTGACACCATCTGCATGTTATTTAATCTCTTGAACTTAAGTTTGCCTCTCTGTAAAATGGGTCTAATGAAACCCCATTTTACACTATTCTTGTGAAGACTGAATGAACTGATACATGTAAAAAGTTCATAACATATAAGATTCTATACACCAATGAAGATTATGGTAGGGCTTTTTTAATAAATGGTCATAAAATGGAATGTTTAGGAAATGGGGAATATTTCCTGTTAGAGGAAATGGGGAATGTTTAGCTTAAAGAAAAATCAAGAGAAAGTGTTCGATGTTGTCAGATATTTTCTGAAAGGCTCAGATTCTGAAGAGTAGATTTCACTCCCATTTAAAGTACTGCTTTGCAATGAGTGTCCCTGTTACTCGAGTTTTTCAATAAAGACCATATAATCACATGTTAGTAATATTGCAGAGGGGCTTAATTCCTCTCAAGTCCATTATTGCTCTAAAGTTCTATCATTGAAATCTACCAAATTTTCAGAGTTGGGTAAAGACTCCTCGTCAGTGATTCCAAGTCCTGCAAAGCACTAATGATGATTGTCCTTTAATGGGATAAAATGGTAGAAAATGATCTATAAGCTGATTTAAGTTCACTTAGCAAATATTCATTAGGCACTTACTATATTGCAAGATGATGTGCTGTGTACTGAGACAGTTTTAAAGAGCCATCTCTAGTGTTTTATTGTTTGAACATTTAAGATTCTGTTCTGTTTTCAATCATCCTCTCACCTTTTAAATATACTGTGTCCGTCTTGATCTTCCCAGGTCCTGTGAGGAATATGATGAAATGTTAACATTGCCCACTACTTATGTTCTTGTTATTCCAACTGATTTAGTTTCCAATTTTGTTGGAACTTTCCTGCATGGACTTTAATTCTCCAGAGTAGAGTCAAGATGTGTTGAAATGACCTCCTAAAAAAAGAAAGGGAAAATAGATCACCTGGTACAAAATATGTTTTTGCATCCTAGGCTCTGAGGATAAAATATGTGGTTAGATGAGTAATGTATAAGAACCTTAATGCTATTTAAACATACGGATGAGTGCATTGTGTGTATTTTGTGTATTTAAAATTGAGATTTTTGTTTGAACAGTGTCTTTCATTTGGTGTACTTCATGGTGATTTATCATAATAGACTGCTTTAAATCATCAGAAATAGCAAGACATATGAATTTCAACAATAACTTCCCCAAGGCTAGAGAAGTCAGCAGGAGCTCAAACTGCTAGGTAGACATTTTCTTTTTTCAAACTCATATGCAAGTGTAAAACTTTTATGAGGCTGCTTTAACGAGGTCCTTTGGGATTTAAGGTTATTTATCTAAGCTCTTATTAAAAATGAAAACTTTTCTATGTTTAGCCCTGTAAAGCAAAACTGATCTTAACAATACTGTAAGCTGGAAGAATGGATACTGTTGTGCAGACTGACTCAAAAACAAAGTTAGGAAACTTTGGGTCTAGTGTGGCACTGGCTTTATGGTAATGGGATAGTGAGAGCAGAGCCAGTATTTCAAAGTCTCCTTTAATTAAAAAAAATTAGCTTTACTGTGCTGGTAATTTAGGGTTTGACATGACATATCAAAATGACTTCCATCCCGGAAGCCCTGTTTCTCAGAGCACTCCAGTGTCTCCCTTGGAGTCGAGTTGCCCCAGGACAGTGTTGCCTGGCACAAGGTCTGTGAGCACCTTTTCATTTACAGTATCTGCACTTGCTGTAGTGCATCTTTGACTTCCACCCTCCCCCGCTGAGAAGTGGGGCATGGAGGAGAGGTTGTTTCTAAGATTAATGTGCCAGAATCACTCTGTACATAACCTAGCGGAAGAGCTGGAGCTGCTGCAGGAAAAAATTTGTAATCTTGAAACGTGTTCAGCGTCTTTGTAGGTTTGTTCTGGTTTGATGAGTCCGGGTCCTGCAGTAAGTCTGTTCTTAGACCCTGGGAGCCAGGATTTTAAATTATCTGTAATGCAGTATAATTTAAAGGAGTGAGGACATTATGAGGGGACAGCGAGCACATGTTACAAAATCAGGGTCAAGATCTTTTGCAGACTTTGTTTATCAGAGTCCATTTAGTCTGGGTATGTCCAGGCCAGCTGGCAGAAATTTTAAGATAAGAAGGTGGTGGAAAAATGGATGAATGCCTGGATAGAAAGGTTGAGTAGAGAGATGGACAAAGTATATACTCATTATTGCATTATTGATAATATAAATTATTGGTGAAAAGGTTTCTCTGCTAGAGAGTATTAAACAATTGAACAGACATATCTGAATGAGATCGTGGTGACAAGTCCAGAATTTTGAAGACATTTATAAACTGACCAAAAGTTTAGCCCGAGAGCACTTAAAAAATTTTTTTAACGGTCCTTACTTCAACAGTTAATTAAGTCATTGGAAATAATATATCACTTAGTGGAGTCTAGGGACTCCTCAGTTACCGTCTCTGTTTCATAGGAAGTAAAAATACTTCTTCTGAGACAATAGAGAGAAGAGTAAGAGTGTAAAGCACACAGATGAGATTTCTAAGGAGGGAAGTACAGAACCACCAGCTGGTAATTATGGTTTAGAGTATGAAGGAGACAAAGGGCAAACACCAAGAGAGATGATGATGGCAGAAATATTGGCTGATGGTCAGAGATCGAGGCAATACAAGTATAAAACTTTAAACAGATAGGAAATGTCAACATGAACTTAAGTTTAGGAATTTCTATTCTGAAAGAATCTCATAGCCATTGGAAATGGAAGAAGACTGTATGTACACTTGGTTTTACCTCTTCAGCTGGAGCAGCTGTTTCAACAGTTGAGTTGCTAGGCACAGTCAGGAATAGAATATCTTAATTTTGGAGAAACCCAACTGTTAAAACAGCTGTTTGGTCTGATTAGTAGACTTAAGCTGGCTCTGCTGAGGTTGCAAGACCTAATGGGATCATAGCACCAGGCAGATTGGCTATTATTATGATTTTATTGGACATAACAAAAATATGAATAGATGCTAGGTTGAATGCTAGGTTGGACAGGACTCTCCAAAGATGTCATATTCCCTGGTTTGTTTTGGCAAAGTGGTAAGGCAAATAATGTGGTCTTTTACCTTGTTTCAGGTTCATGGAAATTATCTGAAATAATTATGCCTCATAGTCTTTGGATGCTAACTTTTTTCCTAGCATTAAAAACAACAAAACAACAACAACAACAACAACAAAGAAAGGTCCCTAGTGCTATTAACATCTCTTTAGTCTCTTAATAACAGATAATATGCCTGTTCAACTCACTTCAAGTAGTCAGTCACTAGTATTGTTTATTTCCTATTCTTTGTGGTCTAAGAATCCTGTTCATAGTAACCACCAAGTTTGTCAACTTGTAGGCAATGCATTTTTAACATCTAGAAGAACTGTGAGTGATGCTCACAATGATAAAAATCTTGAATTCCAAATATACCGTCTCAAGCACCTTTTTTCATGGAAAAGACTCCCCATTAGGTTAGTTTCAGGTAAATGAAAGATTTAAAGTACTTGTTGAGGTGATTTGATTATTTCTTGCTTGAAAGACGAATTTTATTTGATATAAATACATATTTTAAACATTCCAAAATAGATTTCATTTTCTCTATTTTCAAAATGAAAATAGCTTTGCTTTTTATATAATCACAAATATAGTCATATTCACTGTAAACATTTAAAACAATATAGGAAAATATAGTGAAAGAGAGCAAGCAGAACGCTTATACTCTCAGTCTTCACAGAAAACTGCTGTTAACATTTTGGCATTCTTCCTCGCATACATCTCATGTACATCTACATAAAGATACAGATAGGAAATTTAATTTTACATAAATTAATTTTAGCTGTATGTGTTTTTTATTTTGCTTTTTTGTTTTTAGTTTCAAAATTTTATTTAAATTCCAGTTAACATATAGTGTAATTATAGTTTCAGGTGTAGAGTTTAGTGATTAGTCGCTTATATACAGTATACAGTGCTCATCACAGCAAGTGCCCTGCTTAATCCCCATCACCCATTTAGCCTGCCCCCCACCCACTTTCCCTCCAGCAACCCTCCATGTGTACTCTTAGTTACAAGTCTGTTTTATGGTTTGCCTCTGTGTCTTAGGTTCATTTGCTTCTTAAATTCTTCATATGGTGAAATCATATGGTATTTGTCTTCCTCTAATGGATTTATTTTGCTTAGCATAATAGTCTCTAGCTCCATCCACATTGTTGCAAATGGCAAGAATTCATTCTTTTTTATGGCTGAGTAATATTCCATTGTATATATATCTCACATCTTCTTTATCCTTTCCTCAATCACTGGACATTTGGGCTCTTTCCATAATTTGGCTATTGTTGATAATGCTGCTATAAACATCAGGGTTTATTTTATTTTTCTAAAAAAACCTTATCAGGGCACCTGGGTGGCTCAGTCAGTTAAGCATCCAACTTCAGCTTAGGTCATGATCTCACGATTCTTGGGTTCAAGCCCTGCATCAGGCTCTGTGCTGACAGCTCAGAGCCTGGAGCCTGCTTCCAATTCTGTGTTTCCCTCTCTGTCTCTGCTCCTCCCCCACTCGCACTGTTTCTCTCTCTCTCTCTCTCTCTCTCTCTCTCTCTCTCTCAAAAATAAATAAACATTAAAAAAACTTATCGAAATTGTGTGACTATCTTTCTATGTCAGTATAGATCTACAATTAAAGTCTTGATTGGGGGGAGGGGTGTCATACTTTGAAGCAGTGACTTACTGTTGCTAGTTTCTAAAACTCAATGTTGTAAGTAAATCAGAAAGCAGAATTGAAGGTAATTCTTAGGTGTTATAAGAGATGAACTCAACTATGGAAGGTATAATTTTGCTGCTTTCACTGAAAAATATATGTGTTTATTTTTATAACTAAAGCAAATGTATATGTTTTGAATGTTTATATTAACAACTAACTAAAAATGTTTTGGTTATAAATGAAGTATTTTTTTTGTTATTTGTTTTTTTTACTTTTTTAATGTTTGTGTATTTTTGAGAGAGAGGGAGGGAGAGATTGTGAGTGGGGAGGGGCAGAGAGAGAGGGAGACAGAATCTGAAGCAGGCTCCAGGTTCTGAGCTGTCAGCACAGAGCCCAATGCAGGGCTTGAACACATGAACCGCGAGATCATGTCCTTAGCTGAAGTCGGACGCTTAACCAACTGAGCCCCCCAGGTGCCCCAAGTATTTTGTTATTTTAAAACAAAAATTGGGGCACCTGGGGGGCTCAGTTGGTTGGGTGACTGACTTCAGCTCAGGTCATGATCTCTCTGTTGGTGAGTTCGGCCCCACATCAGACTCTGCTATCATCACAGATCCTGCTCCACATCATCTCTCTCCCTCTGTCTCTGCTCCTCCCCTGCTTGTTCTCTATCTCTCAAAATAAATAAATAAACATTTAAAATAAATAAAATTAAAAATTAAATAAGCTTTTTTTTTTTAGTTAAGAAACACTGCTTTGCTTTTTCCTATTTTCTAGGCTAAAAAATACAAGCTTTCCTCACTTTAGCATTCATAAATAATTTCTCATTATTATGAATTGGTTCAGAAGATGAAAATATTTTTTATATTCACACTATGATGTATTGCTGTTGAAAAAAATGGGACAGGTTAGCTTTTCTAGCTCTTCTAGCACTGGTAAATTTGGGTGCTTAACTACCTTTAACCAGTTTCTGAGAACAACTTCAAAATTTTTGTAGAATACTAATTTCTTGAGTATCCCATATTTAACACTTCCCCTCCTTCCTACTCCGTTTATACACACATACACTGTATAGGGAGGATTAGACACATTTGAAGTGTGAAGTTTTTTTATACCTTGGTTTCAAACATTGAGAAGCCATAGCGAAGCCAGCTACCAGAGAGAGCTCATTTCAAGTGTGTGATGGCAAGGAAAGAGAATATTATGTATTTAATACTTTAAAAAAAATCATGGCCTTTGGAGGTTTCAATGAAATTCCTCTTAGGTTCCAAAAGCTTCCATTTAATAATATTTGATTCTGCCTTGGAAAAATTAGTCAAATATTTCCCTCTTTAACTTAAGACACTTCTAGGGAATACATCTTTTTTTTTTTTTTTCAACGTTTTTTATTTATTTTTGGGACAGAGAGAGACAGAGCATGAACGGGGGAGGGGCAGAGAGAGAGGGAAACACAGAATCGGAAACAGGCTCCAGGCTCCGAGCCATCAGCCCAGAGCCCGACGCGGGGCTCGAACTCACGGACCGCGAGATCGTGACCTGGCTGAAGTCGGACGCTTAACCGACTGCGCCACCCAGGCGCCCCTAGGGAATACATCTTAACTCACAAAACTTTTGAATAAAACTTTGGAGCATACTTATCAGTTTCTGAAATCCTATCTTTTTAGGGCTAGTGGATAAATAATAGACATTAAATTTAGGAGACTTTCTTGCCTGACCTGGTAGAGTTTTTTGTTTATATTATTAAGGTATGGAAGAATCAGATTGTTACAGGGAAATTGAATTTAAGTTGATAGAAATGAATTTTCTCTATGCAAGATTACTTGGAAATTGATTTTCTTACCTTCCCTCAAATGGGTGTGGCCAGTTATGCTCTCACTCTACCAGAGTTATGTTGACGTGTGATTTCACAAAAGGTCTGAAGTCTTCAACATGAGGACATTTTCTCAAATCTAGGATGCTTGCATAGAGAACATGAGTAGCAGGTTAGTGATCTTGGCATTGAGTTCTCATCTCTCCTCATGGAGGGACACAATTTTAGTCATCGGGATTTGTCTTTTAATGGATCAGACAGAGCTAATTGTGACTTCGGGTTATGCAGTTTAGCTTATCGTAATTGCTGAGATACCAAGATTGGCCAGGCCTAATTCATCTGAACTGTTACACCATTGCCAGTTGCCCTTCTGTGCAGTGTATGGATTTCCAGGAGAAGACCATCTGAGAGTGGACTTAGGAAGAGGTGTAGACAGAAGCCAGGGACACTGAAGATGACAGTGTCCATAAAAGCAGGGGAGAGTAGGGTTAGATATGGTGCAGACCACCAGGATACATCCCTTTCTGAAGCCACGGGCTGATAGAGCTCCAGTAGATCATCTCTCTCATTTCTGTTGAGACCAAACATAGTTTCACCATACATGTCAACACAGTCACTGCCAATCCTTTTGAATTGAAAAATGAAGAAAACCTCTGTTTTATTAGGCCTAGGAAATAATGAAAGAAGTCTTACATTTTTGCTTTGTACTTTATGCGTCACAAACACTTTTCCATCCACATTGGCAAAGGACTTAAACTGTGGGACAGACTGGGCAGTGTTGATTAATGTAAGTGTTGGCTGAGTTGGCCCCCTGATGGGACAGGGAACCTAGTGGTTGCCAGTGTGAGGTTTACTTATGAGAATGTTATTAGAGTGGACCTAATTTATTACATCCCAACCCTCATATGTTGACTTCCAGTTACTCAGTAAAGTAATTAAAGGATTGGAAGTGCATTTCTCAGCCTCACTTTCAATTGCCATTCTCTGGTAATGGAATGGGGTAAAAATGTGAGCCAGGAGACCTCTTCAAAAACTCTTTGAAAACTTTTCGTAAATGGTTATGTTTATTAATATGCTAACATAAATATTATGATACATAGTTTAAGATGGAACTGCTTTTAATATTTTATAAAAAGTGTAAATTAGAAATCAGACTTTAAAAGCAAGAGGTCTAGGAGCACCTGGGTGGCTCAGTCGGTTAAGCATCCGATTTCGGCTCAGGTCATGATCTCGCTATGCATGTTCGAGCCCCACTTTGGGCTCTGTGCTGACAGCTCAGAGCCTGGAGGTGGCTTCAGATTCAGTGTCTCCCTCTCTCTGCCCCTCCCCTGCTCGTGCTCTTTCTCTCTCTCTCAAAAATAAACATTAAAAAAATAATCTAAAATCAAGAGTTCTTTCTCTGAGATCCATGTATCTTGAAAACATGCTAAGTAAAAGAAGTCAGAAAAAAGGTCACATAATGTATGATTCCATTAATATGAAAGGAGGACATGATTGGGCTTAGGGAATTGGGTGGTCTGAGAAATATTTTTAATTTTATTTTTTTAAAGTTTTTATTTATTTATTTTGAGAGAGAGAGAGAGAGAGAGCGCCCCCAGGGGAAGGACAGAGAGGGACAGA